>NC_082720.1:87124428-87277964 GCF_030144855.1 Hypanus sabinus
GGTCTCACCTATCACCTCCCAGTGTCTCACTTCATCCCCCTCCCCACCCACCCACCGTCCCCCCTCACCTGGTCTCACCTATCACCTCCCAGAGTCTCACTTCATCCACTGCCCACCCACCCCACCTTCCCCCTCACCTGGTCTCACCTATCACCTCCCAGTGTCTCACTTCATCCCGCTCCCCCACCCACCCACCTTCCCCCTCACCTGGTCTCACCTATCACCTCCCAGTGTCTCACTTCATCCCCCTCCCCCCACCCACCCACCTTCCCCCTCACCTGGTCTCACCTATCACCTCCCAGTGTCTCACTTCATCCCCCTCCCCACCCACCTTCCCCCTCACCTGGTCTCACCTATCACCTCCCAGTGTCTCACTTCATCCCCCTTCCCCCTCACCTGGTCTCACCTATCACCTCCCAGTGTCTCACTTCATCCCCCTTCCCCCTCACCTGGTCTCACCTATCACCTCCCATGTCTCACTTAATCCCCCTCCCCACCCAACCCACCCACCTTCCCCCTCACCTGGTCTCACCTATCACCTCCCAGTGTCTCACTTCAACCCCCTCCCCCACCCACCCACTTCCCCCTCACCTGGTCTCACCTATCACCTCCCAGTGTCTCACTTCATCCCGCTCCCCCACCCACCCACCTTCCCCCTCACCTGGTCTCACCTATCACCTCCCAGTGTCTCACTTCATCCCCCTCCCCCTCTCAGCCACCCACCTTCCCCCTCACCTGGTCTCACCTATCACCTCCCAGTGTCTCACTTCATCCCCTTCCCCACCCACCCACCTTCCCCCTCACCTGTCTCACCTATCACCTCCCAGAGTCTCACTTCATCCCCCTCCCCCACTCACCCCACCCACCTTCCCCCTCACCTGGTCTCACCTATCACCTCCCAGTGTCTCACTTCATCCCCTTCCCCCACCCACCCCCCTTCCCCCTCACCTGGTCTCACCTATCACCTCCCAGTGTCTCACTTCATCCCCCTCCCCACCCACCTTCCCCCTCACCTGGTCTCACCTATCACCTCCCAGTGTCTCACTTCATCTGCCTCTCCCACTCACCTTCCCCCTCACCTGGTCTCAGCTGTCACCTCCAGAGTCTCACTTCACCCCCTCCCCTACCCACCCACCTTCCCCCTCACCTGGTCTCTAAATCTCCTCCCAGTGTCTCACTTCATCCCCCTCCCCTACCCACCTTCCCCTCACCTGGTCTCACCTATCACCTCCCAGTGTCTCACTTCATCCTCTCCCTACCCACATTCCCCCTCACCTGGTCTCACCTATCACCTCCCAGTGTCTCACTTCATCCCCCTCCCTCACCCACCTTCCCCCTCCCCTGGTCTCACCTTTCACCTCCCAGTGTCTCACTTCATCTGCCTCTCCCACCCACCTTCCCCCTCACCTGGTCTCACCTATCACCTCCCAGTGTCTCACTTCATCCCCCTCCCCCACCCACCCACCTACCCCCTCACCTGGTCTCACCTATTACCTCCCAGTGTCTCACCTTCATCCTCCTCCCCCACCTCCCCCTCACCTGGTCTCACCTATCACCTCCCAGTGTCTCACTTCATCCTGCTCCCCCACCCACCCACCTCCCCCATCACCTGGTCTCACCTATCACCTCCCAGTGTCTCACTTCATCCCCTCCCCCACCCACCCACCTTCCCCCCTCACCTGGTGTCATTTCCTGTTTTATTCGTCTTTCTTGGTTCACCTTTCACCTCCCAGTGTCCTCACTTCATCCCGCTCCCCCACCCACCCACCTTCCCCCCTCACCTGGTCTCACCTATCACCTCCCAGTGTCTCACTTCATCCCCTCCCCCACCCACCCACCTTCCCCCTCACCTGGTCTCACCTTTCACCTCCCAGTGTCTCACTTCATCCCGCTCCCCACCCACCCACCTTCCCCCTCACCTGGTCTCGCCTATCACCTCCCAGTGTCTCACTTCATCCCCCTCCCCACCCACCCACCTTCCCCCTCAGCTGGTCTCACCTATCACCTCCCAGTGTCTCACTTCATCCCGCTCTCCCCACCCACCCACCTTCCCCCTCACCTGGTCTCACCTATCACCTCCCAGTGTCTCACTTCATCCCCCTTCCACCTCACCTGGTCTCACCTATCACCTCCCAGTGTCTCACTTCATCCCCCCTCCCCACCCACCCACCTCTCCCCCTCACCTGGTCTCACCTATCACCTCCCAGTGTCTCACGTTCAACCCCCTCCCCCCCACCCACCCCACCTTCCCCCTCACCTGGTCCTCACCTATCACCTCCCAGTGTCTCACTTCATCCCGCTCCCCCACCCACCCACCTTCCCCCTCACCTGGTCTCACCTATCACCTCCCAGTGTCTCACTTCAGCCCCCTCCCCCACCCACCCACCTTCCCCCTCACCTGGGTCTCACCTATCACCTCCCAGTGTCTCACTTCATCCCCCTCCCCACCCACCTTCCCCCTCACCTGGTCTCACCTATCACCGTCCCAGTGTCTCACTTCATCCCCCTTCCCCCGTCACCTGGTCTCACCTATCACCTCCCAGTGTCTCACTTCATCCCCCTTCCCCCTCACCTGGTCTCACCTATCACCTCCCAGTGTCTCACTTCATCCCCTCCCCCACCCACCCACCTTCCCCCTCACCTGGGTCTCACCTATCACCTCCCAGTGTCTCACTTCATCCCCCTCCCCCACCCACCCACCTTCCCCCCTCACCTGGTCTCACCTATCACCTCCCAGTGTCTCACTTCATCCCCTTCCCCACCCACCCACCTTCCCCCCTCACCTGGTCTCACCTATCACCTCCCAGAGTCTCACTTTCATCCCGCTCCCCCACCCACCCACCTTCCCCCCTCACCTGGTCTCACCTATCACCTCCCAGTGTCTCACTTCTTCCCCCCTCCCCCACTCACCCACCCACCTTCCCCCTCACCTGGTCCTCACCTATCACCTCCCAGTGGTCTCACTTCATCCCCTTCCCCCACCCACCCACCTTCCCCCTCACCTGGTCTCACCTATCACCTCCCAGTGTCTCACTTCATCCCCCTCCCCACCCACCTTCCCCCTCACCTGGTCTCACCTATCACCTCTCAGTGTCTCACTTCATCCCCCTCCCCACCCACCTTCCCCCTCACCTGGTCTCACCTATCACCTCCCAGTGTCTCACTTCATCCCCCTTCTCCCTCACCTGGTCTCACCTATCACCTCCCAGTGTCTCACTTCATCCCCCTCCCCACCCACCCACCTTCCCCCTCACCTGGTCTCACCTACCACCTCCCAGTGCCTCACTTCATCCCCTCCCCCACCCACCCACCTTCCCCCTCACCTGGTCTCACCTGTCACCTCTTAGTGTCTCACTTCATCCCCCTCCCTCACCCACCCACCTTCCCCCTCACCAGCCAGCTTGTACTCCTTTCCCCCTCCCCCAATTTTTAATCTAACTTCTGGTCCCTTTCCTTCTTAGTTTTGACGAAGGGTCTCAGCCTGAAACATCGACAGTTTATTCCTCTCCATCGATGCCGAGTCTGGCCTGCCGAGTTCCTCTAGCATTTTCTGCATGTTGTTTCCATTCCTCTCTCCAACGCAGCTACGAACCCACTCACGCCCACCCACTGGCCTCCAGCCCAACGCCAGGCCTTCAGTGGGCAGTGGCAGAGTGGTCTATTTAAAACAGGACTGCTGCCTGGTAGAGACTGGCAGAGAGCCCTTTGTAGTCAGCTCGTGTGGTGGGTTAGTCAGTATGAAGCTTGGATCTCGTTCACAGCGGTCTGCAGGGGAGGCACGTCCACGTGTGATCCCAGAGCTCAGCTGTCAGTCATTAGCTCCCCCATCACTCTCCCACGCGTTTTCAGAGTCTGGTCCTAACGGAGGATGTTCCCCATAGTGGGGGAGTCTAGCACTAGAGGGAACAGACTCAGAATAGAGGGACCTCCTTTTAAATCGGAGGTGAGGAGGAATTTCTTTACCAGAGAGTGGTGAGTCTGTGGAATTTGGTTCCAATGTGGAGGCCAAGTTGTTGGCTATATTTAAAACAGAGATTAATAGGTTCTTGATTAGTCAAGGGTGTCAAAACCTGAAGGGGGAAGACAGGAAATTGGGGTGGAGAGGGATAATAAATCAGCCATATTGGAGTAGATTCAATCGCCAAATGGACTAATTCTGCTCCTATATGACTTCTGGTCTAAAGATTAAAGATTAGCTTTATTTGTCACTGGTACGTCAAAACATTGAAACACACTGTGAAATGAATCGCAGCTGTGCTGGGGGCGGGTTGCAAGTGCCCACAGAGATGGCGTGCCCAGAGGTGACTGACTCTTTCCCAGTACACCTTTGGAATGTGGGAGCAGACCAGAGCACCCCGAGGAATCCCTCACAGTCGTACAACCTCCTCACAGACAGTGCCGGGAATCGAACCCTGATCTTACCGCAGGCGCTGTAAAGCGTTATGCTGACCGCTACACTAACGTCGCGCCTCATTTTTGCTTTTCCAATGGTAAGGGCACCAATCTTTTTAATGCACAATTTTCCTAAACCCAGTGATTTTTTAAAATTGTTTTTATCGATTCTTACTGATGACATGATATCATAGCGGATTACACAATGCTTTACAACACCAGCAATTAGGGTTAAATTCCTGCCAGTGGGAGGGGTGGATACGTTAGGGAAAGGCACTTGGATGATAGAAAAATGGAGGGCTACGTGGGAGGGAAGGGTCAGATTGATCTTAGAATCAGATAAGAAGGTTGGCACAACGTTGTGGGCGACAGGGCCTGTACTGTGCTTCATGTTCTGTTATGGAGACCTGCATTTCAAAGATCGAGCCAGATTAACTTGGAATCGTTGCCTCACTTTGAAGCCCACTTACAAATCTCGTTCTGTCTGGCAGGAGCATGGAATCCCCACGGACATGGGCTACGCTGTGGCACCTCACCACTCTGGGGTGTACCCCGTCCACCTGCAGCTGTACGAGGCCTGGAAACAGGTGTGGGGAATGAAGGTGACAAGTACAGAGGAGTACCCCCACCTGAAGCCAGCACGCTACCGTCGGGGGTTCAAACACAACGGCATCATGGTAGGCCAGGTTTCATCACAATCGCATACCGTTGCGGTTGGGGAGGGGTGTATCTCCATGGTAGGCCAGGTTTCATCACAATCGCGTACCGTTGCGGTTGGGGAGGGGTGTATCTCCATGGTAGGCCAGGTTTCATCACAATCGCGTACCGTTGCGGTTGGGGAGGGGTGTATCTCCATGGTAGGCCAGGTTTCATCACAATCGCGTACCGTTGCGGTTGGGGAGGGGTGTATCTCCATGGTAGGCCAGGTTTCATCACAATCGCGTACCGTTGCGGTTGGGGAGGGGTGTATCTCCATGGTAGGCCAGGTTTCATCACAATCGCGTACCGTTGCGGTTGGGGAGGGGTGTATCTCCATGGTAGGCCAGGTTTCATCACAATCGCGTACCGTTGCGGTTGGGGAGGGGTGTATCTCCATGGTAGGCCAGGTTTCATCACAATCGCGTACCGTTGCGGTTGGGGAGGGGTGTATCTCCATGGTAGGCCAGGTTTCATCACAATCGCGTACCGTTGCGGTTGGGGAGGGGTGTATCTCCATGGTAGGCCAGGTTTCATCACAATCGCGTACCGTTGCGGTTGGGGAGGGGTGTATCTCCATGGTAGGCCAGGTTTCATCACAATCGCGTACCGTTGCGGTTGGGGAGGGGTGTATCTCCATGGTAGGCCAGGTTTCATCACAATCGCGTACCGTTGCGGTTGGGGAGGGGTGTATCTCCATGGTAGGCCAGGTTTCATCACAATCGCGTACCGTTGCGGTTGGGGAGGGGTGTATCTCCATGGTAGGCCAGGTTTCATCACAATCGCGTACCGTTGCGGTTGGGGAGGGGTGTATCTCCATGGTAGGCCAGGTTTCATCACAATCGCGTACCGTTGCGGTTGGGGAGGGGTGTATCTCCATGGTAGGCCAGGTTTCATCACAATCGCGTACCGTTGCGGTTGGGGAGGGGTGTATCTCCATGGTAGGCCAGGTTTCATCAGACACTACTGTTAACCGTTCTGGTCGTAAGACATTGGAGCAGAATTTGTCTATTTGGTCCATTGAATCTGCTCTGATTCATTATCCTTCACAACCCTATTCTCCTGCCTTCTCCCTGTAACCTTTGATGCCCTGACTAACTTTAAATATCCCCAGTGACTTGCACTCCACAGCTCTCTGTCTCCACCATCCTCATCTCTGTTCTAAAGGCACGTCCTTCTGTTCTGAGGCTGTGCCCTCTGGTCCTAGACTCCCCCCACAGAGGAAATGTCATCTCTGCTCGGTACTTATTGCTGTTCCTTCCACTTCTGCATTTGCACAGTTCGTTGTCTTTTGCACATCGGGTGTTTGTTCGTCCAGTCTTTCATTGATTCTGTTGTGTTTCTGGGTTTACTGCGTGCTTTGCCCCCCCGCTGTACTCGCTTTACACCCACAACTGTGGCTGAGTACAGCTCCAACACTGTTTCCTGATGACACCACTGTGTGGGCCAAATCAAAGGTGGGGACAAATCAGTGTACAGGAGGGAGAGTGAAAATTTAGCTGAGTGGTGTCATAACAACAACCTCTCCCTCAGTGTCAGCAAGACCATTGTAGACTTCAGGAAGAGGGAAACCAGAGGTCCATGAGCCTGTACTCTTCAGAGGGACAGAGGTGAATTCCTGGGTGTCACTATCTCAGAGGAACTGTCCTGGACCCATCATATAAATGTAATAGCAGAGTAAGCAGAATAGCGCCTCTACTTCCTCAGCAGGCTGCGAGATTTAGCATGATGTGGCGACCCACTTTCTGCGCAGGCGAACCGGCTCACAAATAGCCAGCGTGTGGGGGGAGACTTTGGTAATGCACCTCTGACGTAATTTCCGCCTGGAGAGGGCGGGCGCTAGGGATTAAATGCCAGCACCAGGAAGTTCGAATCAACTAGTCTCGAAATGACTTACCGACTGCGTGTCGTTATTTCAGCGCTGTGTGTAGCACATCGCTACATTGGTGACCCCGACGGTCCAAACGGGATTTGGACCAAAGATGACCAACTCTTCATCTGTTCGCGCAGTTTCACTAAAACTGCCGACTTTCTGGACGCTGCGACAATGCGTGTTGTTTAGCCAAGCAGAAGCCCAGTTCCAGATTCAGCAGATATCCTCTGATTCCACACGTTACTACCACGTGGTGAGCGCCCTTGACCAGCAGACGGCCGACCAGGTTGCGGATTTCATACAGTCGCCCCCCGGAAGAAGGCAAATATGAAGCATTCAAAGTGCTGCTCATTGGGACCTTTGGCCTCTCACGGCGTGAGGGAGATGCCCGCCTGCTTCACCTGGACGGTTTGGAAGACAGACTGCTGTCAGCATTGATGAACGAGATGCTGTCCCTGGCTGACGGACGCAAACCCTGCCTCATGTTCGAGCAAGTGTTCCTGGAGCGACTGCCCGAGGACGTACATCTGCTGCTGGCCGATGCAGATTTCAGCGACCCCCGGAAGGTGGCGGCCCGGGCAGACGTGCTGTGGAAAGCCAAGAGCGTGGCATCCGTCGGTCAGATTACCAGGCCACGTGCCCAACAGAGACCAGACCAGGCCCGGCAGGGGGGCGCACACAACACAGACGCAGGAGTGAGAAGGCCAGTGAACAGTGGTGTTTCTACCACCAGCGGTGGGGCACAAAAGCCCGCCGTTGTTGCCCACCCTGCAAGGGCCAGGGCCAGCTACCGCTAATGACTATGGCAGCTGGCCACCAGGACAGCCTCTTGTACGTCTGGGACAAACAGTTGGGACGCTGCTTCTTGGTCGACACCGGAGCGGAAATCAGCATTTTGCCCCCGACGGGGTACGACACCCGCAACAGGAAGCCAGGACCCACCCTGAGGGCCACAAACGGCAGCACGATACGGACCTACAGCACCCGCACAGTGCAGCTGCAGTTCGGCGCCAGCCGGTTCACGTGGGACTTCACACTGGCCATGGTGGCCCAACCACTCCTGGGGGTGGACTTCTTGCGAGCTCACAGCCTGCTGGTCGACTTGCAAGGGAAAAGACTGGTACATGCCGAGACTTTCCAGACATTCTCCCTGGGTGAAGCCAAGTTGCCGGCCCCACACCTGGACTCCATCACACTGTCGGACAACGAATTCACCAGAATCCTGGTGGACTTTCCATCGATTCTGGCACTGCAGTTCACGGCAGCCATGCCCAGTCACAGGGTACAGCATCACATTCCGACCCAGGGACCATCCCTCCACGCCTGCACACAAAGGCTCCCCCCGGAAAAGCTCTGCCTGGCGAAGGAGGAGTTCAAGAGGATGGAGGAATTGGGGATCGTACGGAGGTCCGACATCGCATGGGCTCCCCCCTGCACATGGTGCCCAAAGCAGCTGGGGGTTGGAGACCATGCGGCGACTACCGCAGACTGAACAAGGCTACAACTCCAGACCGCTACCCAGTGCCGCACATACAGGACTTTGCAGCAAACCTGCACGGGGCAAGAATCTTTTCCAAAGTAGACCTCATCTAGGGATACCATCAAATCCCGGTGCACCCTGAAGTCATCCCCAAAACAGCACTCATCACCCCGTTCGGCCTGTTCGAGTTCCTCCGAATGCCGTTCGGCCTGAAGAATACCGCACAGACGTTCCAGTGGCTAATGGATGCAGTGGGACGCGACCTGGACTTTGCGTTCATCTATTTGGATGACATCCTTATAGCCAGCAGTAGTCGCCAGGAGCATCTGTCCCACCTCCGCCAGCTCTACTCCCGCCTGAGTGATTTCGGCCTCATGATCAACCCGGCCAAATGCCAGTTCGGTCTCAACACCATGGACCGTTTCCTCCCCTCAGCAGCCCGTATCATGCGCCCTTTGTACATCCTGCTGTCGGGTAAAGGCAAGGACATTACTTGGGACGAGAAGGCTGTGGCTGCTTTCGTTAAAGCCAAGGAAGCCTTGGCAGATGCCGCGATGCTGGTGCACCCCAGAACGGATGTTCTGACCGCACTCACGGTGGATGCATCCGACACAGCAGTCGGTGGGGTGCTGGAACAGCTCATCGAGGGGCGCTGGCAACCCCTGGCGTTCTTCAGCAAGCACCTACGATCACTCGAACTCAAGTACAGTGCTTTTGACCAGGAGCTGTTGGCACTGTATCTGACAATCTGGCATTTCAGGTACTTCTTAGAAGTACCGCGTTCACGGACCACAAACCGTTGACTTTCGCGTTCACGAAGGTGTCCGATCCCTGGTCGGGTCGCCAGCAGCGACATCTGTCCTACATCTCCGAGTACACGATGGACATCCAGCATGACTTGGGAAAGGACAATGTCGTGGTGGACGCATTCTCCAGACCAGCTGACCAGGCCCTGTCCCTGGGGGTGGACTATGCAGCACTGGCGGAGGCGCAGCAGGCAGACGACGAGATGCCCAGCTACAGGACCGCAGTCTTGGGTTTGCAGCTGCAGGACTTTCTCGTAGGCCCAGGTGAGAGGACCCTCCTGTGCGACGTGGCTATCGGCCAACCCCATCCAGGCAGCCTGGAGGCAGCGAGTTTTTGACTCCATACACAGTTTGGCGCACCCATCTATCAGGACAACCGTTCGGCTGGTCTCCAGCAAGTTCACGTGGCACGGACTTCGCAAGCAGGTCAGTGAATGGGCCAGAATGTGCGTGCAGTGCCAAACAGCCAAGGTGCAGCGGCACACTAAAGCCCTGCCACAGCAGTTCAAACCCACCCACCAGAGGTTCGACTACATTCACGTGGATATCGTGGGCCCCCTACCAGTGTCCCGAGGAGTGTGGTACCTCCTAACTATGGTAGTCCGGTTCACAAGGTGGCCAGAGGCGGTCCTGCTCACCGACACATCTGCCGATTCCTGCGCCCGAGCACTGATCGCAACCTGGGTAGCACGCTTCAGGGTACCGGCCCACATTACCTCCAACAGAGGCGCCCAGTTCACCTCCAGCCTGTGGTCGGCTGTGGCCAGCCTGTTGGGAACGCAGCTACACCACACTACTGCCTACCACCCACAGTCGAATGGACTAGTGGAACGCTTCCACCGTCACTTGAAGTTGGCTCTCTTGGCCCACCTGAGAGGACCTAACTGGGTGGACAAGCTTCCCTGGGTCCTGCTTGGAATTCGCACAACGCCCAAAGAGGATCTGCACGCCTTGTCGGCCGAGTTGGTGTATGGCGCACCCCTGGCTGTCCCAGGAGAGTTCATACCAGCCCCAAGGGGGCAAGAGGAAGAACCCGCAGCAGTCCTGGACAGACTACGAGAAAGGCTTCGCAACCTGGCCCCCGTACCAATTTCACAGCACGGACGGACCCCGACCCATGTACCCAAAGACCTGCAGAACTGTAAGTTTGTGTTTGTACGAAGGGGCAGACACCGGGCACCGCTACAGCGGCCGTACAAGGGGCCGTTCAAGGTGATCAACAACAACGGGTCCACGTACATTCTGGATGTTGGAGGGAAAGAGGAGGTTTTCACGGTGGACCGACTCAAACCAGCCCATGTGGACTTGATGCAGCCGCTCGAAGTTCAGACACTGCGGCACAGAGGCAGACCTCCCAAGCAGAGGCTGATCCAGACTGTGGACATTGGGGGGTGTATTGCCGGTTCTGGGGGGGGATTATATGGCGACCCACTTTCTGCGCAGGCGAACCGGCTCACAAATAGCCAGCGTATGGGGGGAGACTTTGGTAATGCACCTCTGACGTCATTTCTGCCCGGAGAGGGCGGGCGCTAGGGATTAAATGCCAGCGCCGCGAAGTTTGAATAAACTAGTCTCGAAATGACTTACCGACTGCGTGTCGTTATTTCAGCGCTGTGTGTAGCACATTGCTACAATGACATTAAAAACCTTTACAAACTTCTGTGGATGTGTAGTGGAGAGTGTATTGACTGGCTATGTTACGGCCAATGCCTTTGAATGGAAAATCCTACAAAAAGGTCGTGGATTTGGCCCAGGACATCATGGGTAAAGCCCTCACCACCACTGAGCACATCTACATGAAACTTCGCCATAGAAAAGCAGCATCCATCATCAAAGATCCTCACCACCCAGGCCACTGGTGCCATCAAGTAGAAGAGACGAGAGCCTCAGGACTTGCACCACCAGGTTCAAGAACAGTTACTACCCCTCAACCATCAGGCTCTTGAACAAAAGAGGATTCATTCTACTTATGGTATTCCTACAATCAATTATCTCACTTTAAGGACTCTTTATCTTGTTATTTCATGGTCTTATTTATTGCTACAGTGCCTATAAAAAGTATTCACCCCCTTGAAAGTTTTTATGTTTTATAATACTGAATCACAGTGGACTGAATTTGCTTTTTTGACATTGATCAACAGAAAAAGATTCTTTCAGGTCTAAGTGAAAACAGATTCTACAAAATGATCTGAATTAGTTACAAGTGTAAAACACCGAGTAATTGATTGCGCAAGTATTCACCCCCTTCAAATCAGTATTTAGTAGATGCACCTTTGGCAGCGATTACAGCCTCTAGTCTGTGTGGATAGGTCTCTATCAGCTTTGCACATCTGGACACTGCAATTCTTCTTTATAAAACTGCTCAAGCTCTGTCAGATTACATGGGGATTGAGAGTGAACAGCCCTTTTCAAGTCCAGCCACAAATCCTCAATTGGATTGAGGTCTGGATTCTGACTTGGTCACTCCAGGACATTAACTTTGTTGTTTTTAAGCCATTCCTGTGTAGCTTTGGCTTTATGCCTGGGGTCATTGTCTTGCTGGAAAACAAATCTTCTCCCAAGTCTCAGTTCTCTTGCAGACTGCATCAGGTTTTCCTCCAGGATTTCCCTGTATTTTGCTGCATTCATTTTACCCTCTACCTTCACAAGCCCTCCAGGGCCTGCTGCAGTGAAGCATCCCTACAGCATGACACAGCCACCACCATGTTTCACGGTAGGGATGGTGTGTTTTTGATGATGTATAGTGTTAGGTTTACACCAAACATAGCATTTAGTCTGATGGCCAAAAAGCTAATTTTTGGTTTCATCAGACCATAGAACATTTCTCCAGCTGACTTCAGAGTCTCCCACATGCCTTCTGGCAAACTCTAGCTGAGATTTCATGAGAGTTTATTTCAACAGTGGCTTTCTCTTTGCCACTCTCCCATAAAGCTGTGACTGGTGAAGCTCCCGGGTAACAGTTGTTGTATGCACAGTCTCTCCCATCTCAGCCACTGAAGCTTGTAATCTCTCCAGGGTTGTCATAGGTCTCTTGGTGGCCTACTTGACGCAGATTTACGGCTGTGCCACGTTCTTTCCATTTCTTGATGATTGACTTAACTGTACTTATTCAGTGACTTGGAAATTTTCTTGTATCCAGCTCCTGACTTGTGCTTTTCAAGGAGTTGTTTGGAGTGTTTTTGTCTTCATGGTGTAGTTTTTGCCAGGATACTGACCCACCAGCAGTTGGACCTTCCAGATACAGGAGTATTTTTACTACAATCAATTGAAACACCACAACTGCACACGGTGATCTGAATTCAACTAATTATGTGAATTCTGAAACCAATGGGCTGTAACAATGATGATCTAGTGTGTCATATTAAGGGGGGGGGGGTCAATACTTATGCAATCAATTGTTTTGTGTTTTACATTTGTAACTAATTTAGATCACTTTGTAAAAACTGTTTTCACGTAGACACAAAAGAGTCTTTTTCTGTTGATCAGTGTCAAGAAAAGCTGAAGTAAATCCACTGTGATTCAACGTTGTAATACAATAAAACTTGAAAACATCGGGGAGTGAATACTTTTTATAGGCACTGCATTTGTTTGTATTTGCATTTGCACTGTTTGTTGCTTTCTCTGTTCTACTTGATCTTCGATTGATCCTGTTACTATTCCATAGATTTGCTGAATCTGCCTGTAGGAAAAAGAATCTCGAGGTTGTATGTGGTGACATGTTTGTGCTCTGATAATAAGATTTACTTTGACCTTGTTTGCCTGCAAGAAAGTAAGTTTCGAGGTTATACATAGTGACGGTGTTCTGTCATAACTGTGCCTTGTTCCAGTCACCGTACAGTGAGGTGTGTGACACTATCTAAGGCTGGGGGCAAGTTTGAGGAATCAAAGCCTATAGGGATAGTACGAATCTGAGGGTAATTTTTTCACCCACAGGTAGCTGAGGGAGGTTCAGCAACAACATTTTTAAAAATTAGAGATACAGTACGATAACAGGCCCATCTGGCCTAACAAGCCCCTCCCACCCAATTACACCCATGTGACCAGTTTAACTTAACAACCCATACTGGTGGCAGCATATCACGCCCACAACTTACTCACCCTAACCAGTGCGTCTTTGGACTGTGGGAGGAAGCCAGAGAACCCAGAGGAAACACACACAGTCATGGAGAGAACGTACAAACGGTGATGTTTAAACCCGGGTCCCTGATGCTGTAACAGTGTATGATTATTTGCTTGGTTAGCGTCATTTCCAGTATTCAAATGTAAAGAGGAACAAAATAATTGTTTGTCCAGACCCGATGCAGCACAAAGGATATACAGAAAATAATGAGCACAACAACAATAATAAATATAAATACATAAGATAGCTTATATGCCGTACATAGATCGATTATATGTCCACTGTGTTAAATGCTCACAAAAGAGATCGAGTTACGAGTTCAAAAACATGGCAGCCCCACGGGGAACGGGGGTGTGACAGCGGCGACTGGTTCAGGGGGTCTGACTGTAGCGGGGAAGAGGGGACTGGTTCAGTGGTCTGACTGTAGTGGGGAAGAGGGGACTGGTTCAGTGGTCTGACTGTAGTGGGGAAGAGGGGACTAGTTCAGGGGTCTGACTGTAGTGGGGAAGAGGGGACTGATTCAGGGGTCTGTCTAGTGGGGAAGAGGGGACTGGTTCAGGAGTCTGTAGCAGAGAAGGGGGGACTGGTTCAGGGGTCTGACTGTAGCGGGGAAGAGGGGACTGGTTCAGGAGTCTGTAGCAGAGAAGGGGAGACCGGTTCAGGGGTCTGACTGTAGCAGGGAAGAGGGGACTGGTTCAGGGGTCTAACTGTAGTGGGGAAGAGGGGACTGGTTCAGGAGTCTGACTGTAGTGGGGAAAAGGGGACTGGTTCAGGAGTCTGACTGTAGTGGGGAAAAGGGGACTGGTTCAGGAGTCTGACTGTAGCGGGGAAGAGGGGACTGGTTCAGGAGTCTGACTGTAGTGGGGAAAAGGGGACTGGTTCAGGAGTCTGACTGTAGCGGGGAAGAGGGGACTGGTTCAGGAGTCTGACTGTAGTGGGGAAAAGGGGACTGGTTCAGGAGTCTGACTGTAGCGGGGAAGAGGGGACTGGTTCAGGCGTCTGACTGTAGCAGGGTAGAAACTTAGAAAACCTATAGCACAATACAGGCCCTTTGGCCCACAAAGCTGTGCTGAACATTTCTCTACCTTAGAACTACCTAGGCTTACCCATAGCCCTCTATTTTTCTAAGCATGCACTCCCTGGAAGCATATAATGTACAAGCTTCTTGTAGACGGTGTCCTTGGACTGTGGAATGAGACCGGAGCACCTGGAAGAAATTCCTGTGCTTACGGGAAGGAATGTGCAAGCTTGCTTACGGAGGACGCCGGATTCGAACTCTGAACTCTGGTACCCTAAGCTGTAAGAGCATCACAGGGTGAGGAGGTTAATGGGTGTCATTGGGTGGCTGAGCTGGAAGGGCCTGAAACTGTGCTGTATCTCTAAATAAATAAATGAAAACAAATGAGAGAGATTACTGGAAGCTGAAGAAATCGGTGTTCATGCCATCAAGTTGAAGGCCACCCACAGGTATATGAGGGAGCTCTCCGAAGATGCTGTCATTTCTCAGTTTCTTTTCCCTTGTGCACAGGTTCTCCCTCGGCAAACGTGCGGCCTTTTCACGCACACCATCTTCTACAATGAATACCCCGGAGGCCCCCGGGAGCTGGACAAGATCATTAATGGGGGCGAGCTGTTCCTCACCGTCCTGCTGAATCCTGTAAGTATCTGATCCAGCGCGAGAGCAGCAAGTGCAACGATGATAGAACCGAGATACAGTGAAAAGCTTCAGGCAGAGATCGTACAGTGGACAGGCGTAACAGATTGGATTGGATGGGAGGGTTTGGAGGGTACAGGCCGATGGGACTGGGCAGTTCTGGCGGACTCGATGGGCTATTTCTGTGCTGTACTTCTCCTTGACTGTATTTCTGTATAATGTTGCAGACACAGAGATACCGAGATAGAGTGAAAAGCTGGTCTTGCATGCTGTTCATATAGATCAGATCATTACACCGTGCATTGAGGTAGAACAAGGGAAAACAATAACAGAATGCAGAATAAAGTGTCACAGTTACAGAGAAAGTGCAGTGCAGGCAGACAATAAGGTGTGAGGTCATAATGAGGTAGATAGTGAGGTCAAGAGTCCATCTTATTGTACTAGGGATCCATTCAATAGTCTGATAACAGTGGGGTAGAAGCTGTCCTTGGGCCTGGTGGGACGTGCTTTCACTGATAACAGTGGGGTAGAAGCTGTCCTTGGGCCTGGTGGGAGGTGCTCTCACTGATAACAATGGGGTAGAAGCTGTCCTTGGGCCTGGTGGGACGTGCTTTCACTGATAACAGTGGGGTAGAAGCTGTCCTTGGGCCTGGTGGGACGTGCTTTCACTGATAACAGTGGGGTAAAGCTGTCCTTGGGCCTGGTGGGACGTGCTTTCACTGATAACAGTGGGGTAGAAGCTGTCCTTGGGCCTGGTGGGACGTGCTTTCACTGATAACAGTGGGGTAGAAGCTGTCCTTGGGCCTGGTGGGACGTGCTTTCACTGATAACAGTGGGGTAGAAGCTGTCCTTGGGCCTGGTGGGACGTGCTTTCACTGATAACAGTGGGGTAGAAGCTGTCCTTGGGCCTGGTGGGACGTGCTTTCACTGATAACAGTGGGGTAAAGCTGTCCTTGGGCCTGGTGGGACGTGCTTTCACTGATAACAGTGGGGTAGAAGCTGTCCTTGGGCCTGGTGGGACGTGCTTTCACTGATAACAGTGGGGTAAAGCTGTCCTTGGGCCTGGTGGGACGTGCTTTCACTGATAACAGTGGGGTAGAAGCTGTCCTTGGGCCTGGTGGGACGTGCTTTCACTGATAACAGTGGGGTAGAAGCTGTCCTTGGGCCTGGTGGGACGTGCTTTCACTGATAACAGTGGGGTAGAAGCTGTCCTTGGGCCTGGTGGGACGTGCTTTCACTGATAACAGTGGGGTAGAAGCTGTCCTTGGGCCTGGTGGGACGTGCTTTCACTGATAACAGTGGGGTAGAAGCTGTCCTTGGGCCTGGTGGGACGTGCTTTCACTGATAACAGTGGGGTAGAAGCTGTCCTTGGGCCTGGTGGGACGTGCTTTCACTGATAACAGTGGGGTAGAAGCTGTCCTTGGGCCTGGTGGGACGTGCTTTCACTGATAACAGTGGGGTAGAAGCTGTCCTTGGGCCTGGTGGGATGTGCTTTCACTGATAACAGTGGGGTAGAAGCTGTCCTTGGGCCTGGTGGGACGTGCTTTCACTGATAACAGTGGGGTAAAGCTGTCCTTGGGCCTGGTGGGACGTGCTTTCACTGATAACAGTGGGGTAGAAGCTGTCCTTGGGCCTGGTGGGACGTGCTTTCACTGATAACAGTGGGGTAAAGCTGTCCTTGGGCCTGGTGGGACGTGCTTTCACTGATAACAGTGGGGTAGAAGCTGTCCTTGGGCCTGGTGGGACGTGCTTTCACTGATAACAGTGGGGTAAAGCTGTCCTTGGGCCTGGTGGGACGTGCTTTCACTGATAACAGTGGGGTAGAAGCTGTCCTTGGGCCTGGTGGGACGTGCTTTCACTGATAACAGTGGGGTAGAAGCTGTCCTTGGGCCTGGTGGGACGTGCTTTCACTGATAACAGTGGGGTAGAAGCTGTCCTTGGGCCTGGTGGGACGTGCTTTCACTGATAACAGTGGGGTAGAAGCTTTCCTTGGGCCTGGTGGGACGTGCTTTCACTGATAACAGTGGGGTAGAAGCTGTCCTTGGGCCTGGTGGGACGTGCTTTCACTGATAACAGTGGGGTAGAAGCTGTCCTTGGGCCTGGTGGGACGTGCTTTCAGCCTTTTGTATCTTCTGTCCAATGGGGGGGAGAGGAGAGAATGTCTGGGGTGGGTGGGGTCTTTGATTCTGCCGGCTGCTTTACTGAGACAGTGAGGAGTGCAGACAGAGTCCGTGGAGGGGAGGCTGGTTTCTGTGACGTGGCTTTTAGTGCACAGATTATAAAGCTGAAATCCCAGATAAAAGCAAGACTCTTTCACTCACGCCCCTTAAGGCACTAAGCTTCACACTAGCTGCTCGACTGAACATCCTGTCAGCAGGAGTGCCAGTTCTGTGGGGAATTTGCCTCAATGTGAGAGATGGCCAGACTGGCTCAATCTGACAGGAAGTGACATCACCTCTACCAACTAGAAGGGGGATCTATAGACATGGCCCCCAAGATCCTTCTGTCCCATCACACTGGCACAATCTTGCCATTAGCTCTCTACTCTGCCTTCAAGTTTGGCCTTCCAGAATGAACCACTTAAGACTTCTGGATTGAACTGCATCTGCCTCTTCTCAGCCCAGATCTACATCCTGTCAACCATGGACGTGTCTTCCCAGCTGTCTACATGATATGCAAGCCAGGGCCGTACAATATGGAGAGCAAGCTGGTGCTCATGCAAAAGGCTCGACTTCGCTATGCAGTTGATGAATCCAAAGGAACTACAGAGACCGGTACAGTTTAGCATCAGCAGCAACACAGGAGTTGTCAGTCAGTATTGAACTCAGTGTAGGACTGCCTTAGGGACTTCAGCTCCAGATTTTTCCCTCAGGGTTTACTCCCGAAGCCTCCCCCGTGAGTTGGTATAACTGCAAGGCTGCAGAGGTTTCAGATCAGAGTTTTCCCTCTCATTGATGCTGCCGATCATGACTGACGAGCCCCATCTGCCTGAAGCGACTGGTTTTAAGGCACCAGTATCCTGCCTTTGCCTCTTCTCCTGTCGGTAGAAATGGTTCCGCGGGGCTTAGTGGCTAATCCACATGAAGTCCAGGAGCTGGATTTGGTTGTCACAGGCTATTTGAGATGCAGAACATTGGCAGAGTTTAATAGGTAGTGGGAGCTCATCCCCATTACCAACCCCGGCTATGACAACCGTAAGGAATCGATAACCTTCTACACTACCCATAACTCCACCAACCTTTGTGTCACCTGCGTACTTACTGATCCACCCTTCCACTTCGTCATCCATCATTTATAAAGATCACAAAGTGCAGGCTCCCAGAACAGGTCCGTGTGGAAGTTTGAAAAGGTTGGCTTTATTAAAGATTAGTTCTATTTGTCACATGTACATCGAAGCAGGCAGTGAAATGCATCGAGGACCAACACGGTCTGTGGATGTGCTGGAGGCAGCCCACAGGTTTCACCACACTTCTGGTGCCAACATTGCAATGTGCGTCTTTGGGATGCGCGAGGAAACCAGAGCAAGTGGAGAATGTGGGGAGGAAGAGCAAACTCCTTACAGACAGCGTCGGCAATTGAACATTGTTCACTTGTGCCTGTAGATCATTACGTTAGATCCTTTGCTACTTTACCACAGTCCAGTAAAGGACATAAAAAACATCAGCAAAAATTACAAAAATAAGTAGGTAAGTAGCGAGGTCGAAAGAGGAATAGTGAGGTGATGTTCTTGGACTGTTCAAAAATCTCATGGTGGAGAGGAAAAAGTTGTTCTTAAAACATTGAGCGTTTGTCCTCAGGCTCCTGTACCTCCTCGCTGATGGGAGCAATGAGAAAAGGACATGTCCCTGATGGTGGAGACCCTTAATGATGGATGCTACCTTCTTGAGTCACCGCCTCTTGAAGATGTCCTTGATGTTGACATTTCGTGTTAAGGAATTCTCTTGATCTTTCTAATGAAAGAGAGATTCCCCCCATAGATGAGGTTATTTTTCATGGTTGAGTCCTTGAAACATCAACTTGTATCAGTTCCCTGTGATAGGAGTCATGTGGTTTGTAATCTGCTCAACTCTGCCTCGGGCGATAATAAGGGATGATAACTCCTGCTCTTGCCTGCAACGCCTGTCTCCCCACGATGATTGAATGAGGTGAATCCCAAAGTCTTCTAATATCCCGAGCTGAGCTCGTTTCTCAACTGCCTGTGTGTGTGTGTTTGTGTGAGAGAGTCTGTGTGTGTGTGAAAGACAGTGTGTTTGTGTTTCTTGTATCCCGAGCTGAGCTCGTTTCTCAACTGCCTGTGGCACTGTATATCGTTGAATGCGAGCTTGTGTGTGTGTGTGTGTGTGTGTGTGTGTGTGTGTGTGTGTTTGTGTCTGTGTGTGTGAGTATGTGTGTTAGTGTATGTCTGTGTGTGTGTGAAAGACAATGTGTTTGTGTTTCTGTATTGTGTGTGTAAAAGAGTGTGTGTTTGTGTACACTGTGTGTGTGTATGAGGGTACGATTGTAGGTGTGATTTTGTGTGTGTTGTGTGTTCAAATTTATGTGCCTGAGTGTGAAAGTATCTGTGTGTTCTGTGTGAGTTTGGGTCTGTTTGTGAGTATGTGTGTCTGTGTCTGTATGTGTGAGTGAGTGTATGTATGGTTGTGGGTGAGTGTGTGTGTGTGTACGCATGTCTCTGTATGTGTATGTGTGAGAGAGTCTGTGTGTGTGTACATGAGTGTGCCTGTATGCCTCTGTGTGTGAGTATGCCTGTGTGTGTGTGTGCGTGTGTGTGTCTGTGTGTGTGAGTGTCTCTGTGCCTGTGTGCCTCTGTGTGTCTGTGTGTGAGTGAGAGAGAGTGTCTGTGTGCGCGTGTGTGTCTGTGTGAGAGAGTCTGTGTGTGTGTGTGTGTCTTTGACAGGACTACTAACTGCTGTTACCTGGAGGTTTAATAGACAATGAACCTCAAACCACATGTATAACAATGCGATGACTGTAGTTGGGAAGTCGATGCCCTGGATTGAACGCCAACTGTTACTGGGTGGTGGTGTTAACATGACAACCACGATAAGGCTAATTTGCCAACGACACAAAAGTTACTGGCAGAATCTCGGGTGGTGATGTGGAGGCAGGTGCACAGGAATAAGGTAGCAGTGCAGTGCAGTACATACAGATACCAGATATTTATTATCGAGATTAATAGTACGTTTTCTATGTTGCAAAGTGCTGCTGCTGCAAAACAAGTTGTACTACATGTCAGTGGAAATAGACCCGATTAGTGGCATTTCACCCTTGCACTTAACGTCAGTAAGACCAAGGAATTGATTGTGGGCTTCAGGAAGGGTTAAGGTGAGGGAACACACACCAGGAGTCAGCAGTGGAAAGGGAGAGCAGTTTCTAGTTCCTGATTGTCAGCATCTCTGAGGCTCTATCCTAGGCCCAACATGTTGATACAATTACCAAGCAGGCACAACAGTGGCTACATTTCATTGGCAGTTTGATGAGACTTGGTATATCACCAAAGATTGAGAGAATTCTAACTGGCCTCCCTCTGGGGCTCCTCCCCCTTCCCCTTCTTCCATGGCCTTCTGTCCTCTCCTTCTCCAGCCCTTTATCTCTTTCACTAATCAACTACCCAGCTCTTTACTTCATTCCTCCTCCTCTCCCAGTCTCACCTATCACCTGCTGCTTTGTACTTCTTCCTCCCCTCCCTCCCTCCCTCCCTCCCAACTTCTTTTCTTGACTCCTCCACTTCCTTTCCAGCCCTGCTGAAGGGCCTCAGCCTGAAATGTCGACTGTTCACTCTTTTCCATACAGGCTGCCTGGCCTGCTGAGTTCCTCCAGCCTTTTTTTGAGTATAGTTTTGAATTTACACGCATCTATAGATTTTCCCGTAGTTCTATCACGGTCAGGTATGGAGGGACCACTGCACAGAATCAGAAAAAGTTGCAAGTTATAAACTCAGCCGGCTCCATCATGGGCATCAGCCTCCCCAGTACTGAGGACACCTTCAAAAGACGGCATCCATCACTAAGGACCCCCACCACCCAGGACGTGCCCTCTTCTCATTGCTACCATCGGGGAATAGGTGCAGGAGCGTGAAGACCTAGACTCAACATTTCAGGAGCAGTTTCTTCCCCTCTGCTAATCAGATTTCCTTGGCGGAAGATGACCTCGTTCTTTCTTTCATTTATGAACTTTTGTGATTAATGTAATTTTTATGTTTTGCATTGTACTGTTGCCGCAAAACAACAAATTTCACGACACAGGTCAGTGGTGATAAACGTGATTCTGCTTTGACCTGAATCTGTTATAGGTCTATGGGTGTACGCTTCAAGGAAAGGGTTCCCAACCTGCGGTTCATGGAGCCCTCGGTTAACGGTCAGAGTCCATGGCATAAAAAAGGTTGGGAACCCCTGTCTGTCTGGAAGGCAAAGTTGGAGGACTGCGTGCAGACCTGGTCACCTAACCACCATTAAATGGCCGGACAAGTTGAGAGGCAGATTCTAGATTCATATGTTCTTACAGATTGGCAAGTTGGTTTATTATTGTCACATGTACAGTGGAAAAACTTGTCTTCCACACTGTTCAGAGAGATCAGATCATTACACAGTGCATCGAGGCAGGACAAGGGAAAACAATAACAGAATGAAGAATAAAGTGTCACAGTTACAGAGAAAGTGCAGTGCAGGCAGACAATAAGTTGTGAGGTCATAATGAGGTAGATTGTGAGGTCAAAGTTCATCTTAATGTACTGGAGAAGCATTCAACAGTCTGCTAACAGTTGGGTAGAAGCTGTCCTTGGGCCTGGTGGGACGTGCTTTCACTGATAACAGTGGGGTAGAAGCTGTCCTTGGGCCTGGTGGGACGTGCTTTCACTGATAACAGTGGGGTAGAAGCTGTCCTTGGGCCTGGTGGGGCGTGCTTTCACTGATAACAGTGGGGTAGAAGCTGTCCTTGGGCCTGGTGGGACGTGCTTTCAGGCTTTTGTATCTTCTGCCCGATGGGAGGGGGAAAAGAGAGAATGTCTGGGGTGGGTGGGGTCTTTGATTCTGCCAGCTGCTTTACCGAGACAGTGGGAAGTGTAGACAGAGTCCGTGGAGGGGAGGCTGGTTTCTGTGACGTGTCCACAACTCTCTGCAGTTTCCCGTGGTCACGGGCAGAGCAGTTGCTGTACCGACCTGTGGTACATCAGGATAGGATGTTTTCTGTGGTGCATCAATACAAATTGGTGAGGGTCGAAGGGGACATGCCAAATTTCTTTAGCCTCCTGAATAAGTCGAGGTGTTGGTGAGTTTCCATGGCTGTGGTGTCGACATGGTTGGACCAGGACAGGCTGTTGGGGATGTTCCCTCCAAGGAACTGGAGCTCTGAACACTTTTAAACCTTTAAATAACAACATTTGAAAAAGTTTTCCATTCTGTATTTCGGTTCCCTCCTCTCTTGCCTATCACCTCCCTCAGGTGCCCCTCCTCCTTCCCTTTCTCCTAAGGTCCACTTTTTTCCCCTATCAGATTCCCCCTTTCAGCCCTTAACCCCTTCCCCCGTCACCTCGCAGCTTCTCACCTCATCCCCATCGTCACCCACTCACCTGGTCTCACCATCGGCTGTCAGCTTGGACTCATTCCCTTCTCCTCACCTTCTTATTTTGCCTTCTTCCTCTTTCCAGTCCTGATGAAGGGTCAAAACATCAACTGTTTATTCATTTCCACAGACGCTGCCTGACCTGCTGAGTTCCTCCAGCATTTGTGTGTGTTGGTCCAGATTTCTAGCATCTGCGGAATCTCTTGTGTTTATGAAGATGGGAGAGGGTTTTGTTTTACAAGTTTTGGTTATTTTCAAAGCAGGAAGGTGGACGATTGATGGTAGTTTTCCAGCTGTCCCTAGAAAGATCTCCAACTCTCTCTGCATCCTGGAGCCCTGTGGTCAATCTCTGCCATCTGTATTTGGCGATGGCCTTCAACCCCCTCCTGCCGAGGAAGCGTAATTAGTTTTCTCGCCTGTACCCAGCTCCATCTGTAGCTGCCTCTTGGTGCCACACGCTCAGGAGTGCTGGCTCATTTCTCATCTGTGGCAGAATGAGGTGTGAATTACCATCTGCCGTAGCCTGCAATATAAACCTCCCAATCTGCTGGTCGGGCCAAGTGGCGAGTCAGCGACTGCCTTCCTGCAGAGAAACCATTCCACACATGAACTGAGGTGCGAATTTCTCAGATTTCATCCACAACTGTCCACCTATTCCTAGATGTGTCATCGTTTCTTTTTCAAATCAGACAGATTAGTATTTGATTTGAAAGGGAAAGAAAATGCTAGAAGAAATTTGAAAAACAAATTATTTAAAAAGTATTTTGCACAGTGCTGTTAAAGCTCAGGGTGCTCTGGAGTTCAGAGTTCAATTCTGCTGTCATTCTGTATGGAGTCTCTGTACATCCTCTCCGTGGAATGTGTGGGTTTTGCCGGGTGCTCTGGTTTCCTCCCCCAGTCCAAAGGCCTACTGGCCAGATTACTTGGCCATTGTAAATCGTCCCGTGATTAGGTTAGGGTTAAATCGGGTTTGTTGGACGTTGCTGGGGTGTTGTACGAAGAGCCGGACGGGTCTAGTCGATCACTAAGTAAATAAATCAGACAAAGTTCCTTCCATTCATAGAGTCATCGAGCCACTCGGCATGGAAAGGCCTTCCGGCCTGACTGCTCTGTGCTGACCAACCTTCCCTGTCCGTCCACCTGCCCAAATGTTAAACGCGCGATTCTGCAAGGCATTCACTTTTGACGACTCTTCATCTCATGATCATAATATTTATTGCTTATTTATTTAATGATTCTTTCTTTCTTTTTGAATTTGGCCAGTTTGTGGTTGAACGGCCACATTGGTGCAGTCATACATTGATTACGTGTTACGGTTATTATTCTATTATAGGTTTATTGTGAATGCCTGCATGAAAATGAATCTCAGGGTTGTATATGGGTGACATGTATGAACTTTGATAATAAATTTACTTTGAACTTTGATAGGAGAGGAGAGTGGGCATTGGGAGAGAGGGAAGGAAGAGGGGCACCAGGGGGAGGTGAGGGGCAGTTGAGGAAAAGGGTTGAGTGGGAACTGGATTGGGGAATGGGATAAGAAGGAAGGGAGAGTGGGGGGTGAACTTGGTGCTTTACCCAGTCTTCACATTGCCCACTCCTAATGCCCACCCCAATGCTGTTTGCTGCCCAGAGCATAGGAGAATGGGGGAAGATTTGATAGAGGTATACAGATTTATGAGGGGTATATAGATAGGGTGAATGCAAGCAGGACTTTCCACTGAGATTGGGTGCAATTAGATTTAGAGCTATGGGTTAGGGGTGAAAGTTTAAAT
The DNA here is from genome assembly GCF_030144855.1 of Hypanus sabinus. NCBI lineage: Eukaryota > Metazoa > Chordata > Chondrichthyes > Myliobatiformes > Dasyatidae > Hypanus > Hypanus sabinus. Next base: position 87,148,782 of record NC_082720.1, read on the forward strand.
ACTTAGGGGAACCTAAGTGGGAATTTCTTCACTCAGAGGGTGAAGGAATGAGAGAGTGAGAGTGTGGAACAAGCTGCCAGTGGAAGTGGCGGATGTGGGTTTGATTTCAACATTTAAGAGAAGATTGGTCAAGTACACTGGATGGGAGGGGTATATAGGGCGATGGTCCAGCTGCAGGTCATTGGTACTAGACAGGCTGAAGGGCTTGTTTCTGTGTTGCAGCTTTCTATGATTCTATGGCTGTACGACTGTGTGTGTGGGTGTGGGTGTATCTGTGTCTGTGGGTGTGGGTGTATCTGTCTCTGTGTGTGTGTGTGTGTGTGTGTACAGATGTGTGTGTGGGTGTATCTGTCTGTGGGTGTGTGTGTGTGTGTGGGTGTATCTGTCTGTGGGTGTGTGTGTGTGTGTGGGTGTATCTGTCTGTGGGTGTGTGTGTGTGTACAGATGTGTGTGTGTGTATCTGTCTGTGGGTGTGTGTGTGTGTGTGTGGGTGTATCTGTGTCTGTGGGTGTGGGTGTATCTGTCTGTGTGTGTGTGTGTGTGTGTGTACAGATGTGTGTGTGGGTGTATCTGTGTGTGTGTGTGTACAGATGTGTGTGTGTGTGTGTATCTGTCTGTGTGTGTGTGTGTGTACAGATGTGTGTGTGGGTGTATCTGTCTGTGTGTGTGTGTGTGTGTGTACAGATGTGTGTGTGTGTGTGTATCTGTCTGTGGGGGTGTGTGTGTGTGTGTGTATCTGTCTGTGGGTGTGTGTGTGTCTGTGGGTGTATCTGTGTGTGTGTGTGTGTGTGCGTGATGGATGAGTGTGAAATACTGATCTCTCCCTCCCCTCTCTCCTAGATCAGCATCTTCATGACTCACCTGTCCAACTATGGCAACGACCGGCTGGGCCTCTACACCTTCAAGAACCTGATCAGCTTTGTGCAGTGCTGGACTAACCTGAAGCTGCAGACTCTCCCTCCGGTTCAGCTGGCCGAGCGGTACTTCCAGCTCTTCCCCGAGGAGCAAGACCCCTTCTGGCAGGTGAGAGCTCACTGCCCTGAGATCAGGCGAGGGAGGGAGGGAGGGAGAGAGAGAGAGAGAGAGAGAGGGAGAGAGACAGAAAGAGAGAGGAAGGAAGAAAAGAAAGAAAGAGAAAGAGCAAAAAAGAAGCTATCTCTATTCATCACATGTACATTGAAACACAAAGTGAAATGCATCATTTGTGTCAACAAACAACACAGTCAGAGGATGTGTTGGGGGCAGCCCGCAAGTGTCACCACACTTCCAACGCCAACAGAGCACGTCCCCAACTCACCAACCTTAACCCACTGGTCTTTGGATGTGGGATGATACCAGAGCACCAAGAAGGAATATCCATAATAGATTCAGTACTGGCGTTCTACCCCCATCGGAGAGGTGTTCATCAGCAGAGGAGCTGGGAGAGCCGACTGTCGGACTGTGTTGCTGCCCGCTACAGAGGGGCATCGGACTCAGTGTGCAGTCTAGCAGCAAGTGATCGCAAGGCCCTGTTGGACGTTGGTAATGCAGAGCACTGCAAGTCCAGTTCACTAGTTTACTAGTGGGACCAACTCCAGAGGAGCTGCGTGGTCTTGTTTATAGCGCAGGCTTGGCTTCATGCCAGGGTGACGCCTGTTGCAACCGCCCTGGAGAGGTGGCGGAGGAGTTGGTGTGGCACGATGCCCATGCTGGTGTCGGTGCTGCCCTCCAGTGCTGGCTCGGTAGAAAACAAGCTGGACGCAGATTTTGTGGGTGTGTTCTTGCCAACAACATTCATGGACTCAGGGACTTGGACTGTATTTGTTTCTGTGTGATTGTATTTTACAGCTGTCTTGTATACGCTTTGTGTTGTTTATGACTGTTGGTACTGTGTTTTGCACCTCGGCCTGGGAGGAACGCTGTTTCGTTTGGCTGTATTCATGTGTAACACACACAAACTGCTGGAGGAACTCAGCAGACCAGGCAGCGTCTATGGAAAGCAGTACAGTTGACGTTTCGAGCTGAGACCCTTCAGCTATTCCTCCAGCATTGAGTGTGTGTGTTGCTGTGCTTTTCCAGCATCTGCAGAATCTCTTGTGTTTTCATGTATGGTTGAATGTCAATTAAACTTGAATTTGAAATTCACACAGTCACTGGAGAATATACAAACTCCTCTCAGTCCGTGCCTCTTGTGTCACACCCTATGGTTGCACTGTGGAGGGAGTGAATGGATTTTATTTCCACAGACAGACTATTGATTGTGTGCATTTATTTTTGTGCCTCACAACACCATAAACTAAACTACTTTACCTCACATCTCTGAAACGACTTCATTGCCCAACATGTTTTTGTAGGAACCTCCCTCCCCCACATTCCTATCTGCATCCTTCTTTCCACAGCTACACAAACCCCTCTCTCTCCCCACTCTCTTTGTAACTTCTTCCATCCTCTGTACCCTCCCTTTGTAAATTCCCGATCCTTCACTCCCCAATACCTCTGGAGCATTCTCTAACCCTCCAGCATGTAGTGTGTGCTGTTCTGGATTTCCAGCATCTCTCGCGTTTATCGTGCGTCTCCACTGTGAAGTCTCTTTGAGGTTTTCCTCCCCTGTACAAGATTAAGTTGAAATTCAAAGTAAATTTATTCTCATCCTCAGTAAATCCAAGAACCATAATAAAATCAATGAAAGGTCGTACTAACAGGCGAACATCCAGTGTGCAAAAGACAACAAACTGTGAAGATATAAAAGGAAAGAAAAAAACAATAATAATAATCATAATAAATAAATAAGCAATAAATAGAGAGAACATGCGATGAAGAGTCCTTGAAAGCGAGTCCATGGGTTGTGGGAACAGTTCCGCGATGGAGTGAGTGGAGTTGTCCTCTCTGGTTTAAAGGCCTGATGAATGAGGGGTAATAACTGTTCCTGTGAATCCTGAGGCTCCTGTACCTTTCTCCTGATGGCAGCAGCAAGAAGAGAGCATGTTCTGTGTGGTGGGGCCCCTGACGATGGATGCTGCTTTCGTGCGATAATGCCGGAGAGTGGTGAATCTGTGGAATTCATTATCACAGATGTCTGTGGAGGCCAAGCCACTGGGTATGCATAAGGCAGAGGTTGATAGGTTCATATTTAGTCAGGGTAACAAAGGCTACGGGGAGAAGGCAGAAGAGTGAGGTTGAGAGGGATAATAAATCAGCCATGATAGAATGGCAGAGCAGATTCGTTGGACTGAATGGCCCAACTCTGTGTCTATGGTCTTTTGACAAGTTTGAGTTAACATAGTTAAATTGGAATAAATTACATATAAATTTCACAATAAAATAATGATATACCCGGTGTTTGTAGGGAATTACACTGGCATTCTTTCTGCTCTCTGCTGTGTTCCCTGGCCACTGTGCTTCCTCTCCCCTCTCTCCTCTGTTGACCCAGTGCACAGGACAGGATTCACATCACTGTTTGCCTTCTCCTGAGAGACAGAGTAGCTGACAGGACGTCTTTTCGAGCCCAGAGGATTCCCTGGTTGCCGTTGAGCCTCGGATGGGGAGCTGATATCACCCTACAGCCACTAGGCTCCTGAACCGGTGTGGATAACTTCACTCACACCACCAGGTTCAGGAACAGTTATTACACAACCATCAGGCTCCTGAACCGGTGTGGATAACTTCGCTCGCTTCAACACTGAATGATTCCACCAATGCACTAATTTTCAAGGACCTGCTACTCATTTTCACAGCATTATTTACCCATTTAGCATTTATTACATCCTTTCTGTATTTGCACAGTTTGTCTTTTGCACATTGGTTGTTTGACAGTGTGTGTAGTTTTTCATTGATTCTGTTGTACTTCATTGTTCTACTGTGAATGCCTGCAGGAAAGTGAATCTCAGGGTGTATCTGGTGGCAGATATAAGTTCAAGGTCATATTTATTATCATCTGACCTTACATAAATGTATCCTGGTTGCATCAAATCCCGTTATGGAAGCACCAATGCCCTTGAACAGAAAATCCTACAGAAAGTAGTGGATACGGCCCAGTCCATCACGGGTAAAGCCCTCCCCACCACTGAGCACATCTACGCAGAGCACTGGATCCATCATCAGGGACCCCCACCACCCGGGCCACGCTCTCTTCTCACTGCTGCCATCCATCGTCAGGGACCCCCACCACCCGGGCCACGCTCTCTGCTCACTGCTGCCATCCACCGTCAGGGACCCCCACCACCCGGGCCACGCTCTCTTCTCACTGCTGACATCCATCGTCAGGGACCCCCACCACCCGGGCCACGCTCTCTTCTCACTGCTGCCATCCACCGTCAGGGACCCCCACCACCCGGGCCACACTCTCTTCTCACTGCTGTCATCCACCGTCAGGGACCCCCACTACCCGGGCCACACTCTCTTCTCACTGCTGTCATCCACCGTCAGGGACCCCCACTACCCGGGCCACACTCTCTTCTCACTGCTGTCATCCACCGTCAGGGACCCCCACCACCCGGGCCACGCTCTCTTCTCACTGCTGTCATCCACCGTCAGGGACCCCCACCACCCAGGCCACACTCTCTTCTCGCTGCTGACATCCACCGTCAGGGACCCCCACCACCCAGGCCACGCTCTCTTCTCACTGCTGCCATCAGTAAGAAGGTACAGGAGCCTCAGGACCCTCACCACCAGGTTCAGGAACAGTTATCATCCCTCACCCATCAGACTCCTGAACCAGAGGGGATTACTTCACTCGCCCCATCACTAAACTGTTCCAACATGCCATCGTGGATAGGGATGACAACATTCTGGTGTAATGTCTATTGTCTATTTGTAGTGCAGTAATTGTGTTTGCCACTGTTTTGTATATATTGTATAGCACCGATATTTGTAATAAAGGATTTTGTAATTAGCAAAAAACTATCGACTCACTTTCAAGGGCTCTTCATCTCATGATTTTGATATTTATTGTTTACTATTATTATTATTTGGACAGTTTCTTGTCTCCTGCACACTGGTGTTTGTCTGTCCTGTTGGGGTCTTTCACTGATTCTGTTGTGTTTCCTGAATTTATTGTGAATGCCTGCAAGAAAAAGAATCTCCGGATTGTATATGATGACATACAGTGTATGTACTTGGATAATAAATTTATTTTCTCTACATACAACCAAAGAAAACAACGTTCCTCCAAACCACAGTGCACCCACAAAACATACACCACACACAGTACTAAAACAAAATATTACCACAAATAAGTTAATAAAACATAATTCAAAATGCACGGGAAATGCAGAGTCCAGGTGGACAGTAAACAGCTCGCTGTCCTAGTGACGAGACCTCAGTGGTGTCAGGGTATTCACTCGTCTCACAGCCCGAGGGAAGAAGCTGTTACCCAGTCTGGCAATCCTAGCCCTGATGCTCCTGTACCTCCTTCCTGATGGTCGTGGGTCAGGGAGATTGTGGGACGAGTGGTGGAAATGAGACCTCAGTGGTGACCGGGTATTCACTCGTCTCACAGCCCGAGGGAAGAAGCTGTTACCCAGCCTGGCAATCCTAGTCCTGATGCTGGTGTCCCTCCCGCCTGATGGTCGTGGGACGGGTGGTAGGGATCAGGCCCTTTGTCTGCAAGGCTCACCTTGCAGTTTCCGTACCGCACAGTTTAAACTTTGAATATACACCCGGCTCTTGTATCCGTTCTGTTTCAGGATCCTTGTGAAGATAAAAGGCACAAGGACATCTGGTCCAAAGAAAAAACATGCGACAGACTTCCGAAACTTCTAATTATTGGGCCTCAGAAGTCTGGTAAGTGTGCATGCACAGGCTGGGACTGTTCAAGTATAAATCTGATGGGTCCAGCTTCTGTATAAAGCGTCAAAATCGAGTTTCTTGTTATCTGGTGGGGATGAGTTGGAAAATGTTCCTCGCTCTGATTGAAGTACTTAGTGCTTTCTGGGCATTGATAGCTGTGCCACTTGAGTTCTGCCTACTGAATCGAGTCATCGAACACTACAGCATAAAACCAGGCACTTCAGCCCATCTAGTCTGTGCTGAACTATTAATCTGCCTCGTCCCATCGACCATATCCCTCCATACTCCTCCCATCCAAACGTCTCTTAACCAGTGCAGTCAAACTCACATCCACCACTTCCACTGGCAGCTCGTTCCACACTCTCACCACCTTCTGAGGGAAGAAGATCCCCCTCAGGTTCCTCTTAAACGTTTCACCTTTCACCCTTAACCCATGACCTCGGTGGAAAAGCCTGTGTGCATTTACCCTATGTCTATCCCTCATAGTTTATCATACCTCTATCAAATCTCCCCTCAGTCTTCTGTGTTCTTAGGAATAAAGTCCTAACCTGCTCAGACTTTCCCAATCACTCATTTCCTCAAGTCCTGGCAACATCCTTGTGAATTCTTGTGAGGAAGCAGATTGCTGATTATATCTTAAACCTGCATTCAGCAATGTCTTTAATCATTAGTGTGGACAGCCACTTTAGATGGGACCCAGGGCGGGAATGGCCAGAGGACGTCCAGTTAAGGTGATTGGAGGGAAGTGGCGGGGGGATGTCAGAGGTAGGTTTTTCACACGGAGTGGTAGAAGTGTAAATCGCCCTGCCAGGGGTGGTGGTAGAGGCGGATACGTTAGGGACATTTAAGAGGCTCTTGGATAGGCACATGGATGATAGAAAAATGGAGGGTTTTGTGGGAGGGAAGGGTTAGATTGATTTTGGTGTAGGTTAAAGTGTCAGCACAGCACTGTGAGTCGAAGGGCTTGTACTGTTCTGTGTCCAATATTACCAAAGACTTTAGTATGGAAAGAATTAAATCTCTCCTTGCTCTTGCAGGACTTTTTAAGGTGATTGTAGGAAAGTGTGGGGCGATGTCAGAGGCAGGTATTTTACACAGAGAGTGGTGAGTACGTGGACTGTCCTGCCAGGAATGGTGGGAGAGGCAGATACGTTAGGAACATTTAGGAGGCTCTTAGATAGATAGATGGATGACAGAAGAATTTATCTTGGAGTAGATTTAAATAGGTTAACACGAGAAAATCTGTAGATGCTGGAAATTCAAAAAACAGCACACACAAAATGCTGGTGGAACACAGCAGGCTAGGCAGCATCTATAGGGAGAAGCACTGTAGGACGAAAGGTCTCGTTCTGAAATGTCAACAGCGCTTCTCCCTATTGATGCTGCCTAGCCTGCTGTGTTCTACCAGCATTTTGTGTGTGTTTATATAGGTTAGTAGGTTTAGAATGGGAGAGGAACCCAGAGGAAACCCCCCCCCCCCCAGTTACAAGCTTAATGTACAGATTCCTCACAGCCAGCAGTGGGAATTGAACCCCCATCGCCGATCACTGTTAGATGAGGTAGACAAAATTATCAGGGGTATAGATAGGGTAAGTGCAAGCAGACTTCTTCCACTTAAGTTGGGTGGGACTACAACCAGAGGTCATGGCTTAAGGGTGAAAGGTGAAAAGATAAAGGAGAATATGAGGGGAAACTTCTTCACTCAGAGGGTCGAGAGTGTGTGAAACGAGCTGCATGTGGTCCATGTGAGCTCGATTTCAACGTTTAAGAGAAGTTTGGATAGGGACATGGATAGGAGGGATATAGAGGGCTATGGTCCCGGTGCAGTTCAATGGGAGTAGGCATAGAGTAGATGGGCCAAAGGGCCTGTTTCTATGACTCAAGTGATGATGGAATTGGTTTATAAAGGTCGGTACGATTATTTTATTTAGAGATACAGCATGGAACAGGCCCTTCTCACCTTTCAAGTTGCACCACCCAGCAACCCCTGGTCTAACCCTCGCAAAATCACAGGACAATTTACAATGACCAGTTAACCTACTTTGGAGTGTGAGAGCACTCGGAGGAAACCCACACGGTCACAGGAGGAGTGTGCAAACTTGTTACAGAGGACACCAGAAATGAGCTGCAAGCTCCAACGTTTGGAGTTGCGGAGCAGAAAGAGCATCGTTACCAGGTACTCTTATGTACAGTCATCAGTATTGAGCTGTACGGTCTGTGTTCAACTAGTTACTGAGGAAGGCTCCTTTAATAAAAGGCTGTTTTCTCTCGGTCCCTGGTCATTAGGGTCTTCATCTCCACAGCTGCCTTGGCTGGGTGACTTGAGTAGCATACCGTCAGCTGGGACAGCTGCTAACATCTGGATCTGCCCCACCCTTAGGCGTCTTGGGTGTTTTAACAAATGTCCGATGGGCCTCCAAAGCTCTGTGCTCCTCCCTTTCCCTGCTGTTGACAGAATTCTGGCGAGGATACGTGGAGAAAATGATGTCTTCCACTGCCTTGCTGTTGGGTGTTGGTGCAATAGGACCTCACTGTGGCCACTGTGATGCACGCCAAGTGACATTAGCCCTTTAACACAAATCCATAAGTCAATTCATTGAAGATTTCTCTTCAACACTAATTATTCTTGCTGGGGCTTAGTTGCAATTAAAGTGGGCACCACAGTGGTGTAGTGGTTAGCACAACTCTATTACAGCTCCGGGACTCTCAGGAAAGAGTTCGATCCTGGTGTCCTCCATCAGTGTGTTCTCCCCGTGACCACGTGGGTTTCCTCCACAGTTCAAAGATGTACAGGTTGACAGGTTAAATGGTCATTGTAAACTGTCCTGTCATTAGGTTTGGGGGGTTAAATAGGTGGGTTGCTGGGCAGTTTGCATTGTTAGGCTGGAAGGGCCTGTTCTGTGCTGTATCTCTAATTAACAATGAAATATCATGGTGGAAGATGCCTGCCAGGTTCAGTGGTTCCATTTAATATCGGAGAATGTACGCACTATACAGCCTGAGATTCTTACTCTTCACAGATATCCTCGAAACAAAAAACCTCAAAGAATGAATGACAGAAAAAAGACGAAAGAACCCCAAAGCTCCCTGCCCCCACACGCACATGTATCATAAAGCATCCCTCCCCCTCCCACCAAATTATTTGAGCATAAAGCATCAGCATTCACACCACCCACCATGCCTGCAACAGCATTAGTGACAATAAATCCTTCATTGCAACGACTTACTCAGGTCCGTGAGCAAATTCAGTAAGGATTTCCCTTCGACAGTAATTACTCTTCTTGTTGGGGCTGGCAGAAACTAAACTGCACATCCTTCGCCTGGGATTCTCTGTGCAAAACCAGGAAATCTCAGGACGCAGCTGCACCCACGTTTGACTCAGAGTGGAAATGGCTGATACGAGGGGGGCATGATTATACACTGATTGAAGGGAAATGTAGGGGGGTGTCAGAAAGAGGTTTCTTTACACAGAGAGTGGCAGGTGTGTGGAACACCCTGCCGGGCGGGGGGGGGGGGGGAGAAGCAGATACAATAGGGAGACTTAAAAGATTGTTAGATATGCTCATGGATGATAGAAAAATGGTGGGATATGTAGGAGGTTTAGATTGGTCTTGGAGTAGTTTAAATGGGCAGCACAATATTATGGGCCGAAGGGCCTGTACTGTGCTGTAGCGTTCTATGTATTTTGTGGAGATACAGCAGGCTAACTGGCCTTTCCCACACTGTCCTATAACACCCATGTGATCAATAAACTTACTAACCGTACGTCTTTGGAATGAGGGAAGAAGCTGAAGCGTCCTGAGGAAACCCGCACGGTCACAGGGAGGACGGACGGGAGGGATTTGAACCCAGGTTGCTGATTCATTACCCTAACCACTATGCTACTGTGCCATCATTGTTCCAACGTGCTTGTATCATTTGATTACCAAGTGTCACTGTGCTTCTAGTGCCAGCACAGCAAGCCCACAGCCTACTAACTGGACTTTGGACTGCGGAAGGAAACCGGAGCACCCGGAGGAAACCCACACGATCAAGGGGAGAACATACAAACTCCTTACAGACAGCAGAAAGAATTGAACCCAGGTTGCTAGCACTGTTACAGTGTTATGCTAACCATTACGCCACTGTGCACCCACATCATTCTAAATTTACTTCCTGCCCATTAAGCCCCTGACGTTTCGGGCAGCATTGGCGGTCCTCCAGCTCCGTCTGTCCTTGGCCATCTTCTCTATTGTGCCCCAGGTGTGGTTCAGGGTCCTCATTTCTGCCTCTGTGGTATGGTGTGAATTTGCCTTTGTTTCCTCGGCCCTTCAGGGTCTGATGAAGTCCTGGCTTGATAATAGAGCTGGCCTCTCTTGTCATCACATGTCCAATCCATCGCCAGCATTTCCTCATGAGGATTGACCTCCTGTGACACTGAAGGAGTAGGGTGTGGTTGGAGGTCTTTCATGGCCAGAAAATACAGAGCACATTGGGGAGTAGAATGAAGAGCTCCTGGTGGAGAATAACGACAGCTTGGCAAGGTCACCCTGTGTCATATGCCAGCATTGTGAGCCGTACAAGGTGTGGACAGAACAAATGGGGAGTTGTAACCTGAGGCTGTACCCAGTTCTGTACAGTTTAGATACAGTTTTATTTGATTACTTTTCATTTGGAGATAAAGATTAATGATGAGCTTTATTTGTCACGTGTACATAGAAACACATGGTGAAATGCACCGTTGGCGTCAACGACCAACACAATCCAAGGATGTGCTGGGACAGCTCACAAGTGGCAACGTAGCACGCGCACGACCACTCTCCCTAACGCGTACAACTTCAGACAGTGGGAGGAGGCTGGAGCACCCGGAGGAAACCCACACGGTCACGTGGAGAATGTACAAACTCCTTACAGACGGCAGTGGGAATTGGACCCGGGTCACTGGCGCGGTAAAGTGCTGTGCTAACTGCTACGTTACTGCGCCACTTTATTTATAAAATCAGTTCGGTGTGGAACGGCCGTCCATGTCAGGATTGAAGAAGAAAGAGGGGTCACATTTGGTCAAACACCAAATACACTGACACGAGCACTAGAAAGTCTGCAAATGCTGGAAATCCAAGCAATACACAAATTGCTGGAAGAACTCAGCAGGTCAGGCAACTTCTATGGAAAAAAGTACTGTTGATGTTTCAGGCCAAGACCCTTCATCAGGACTGAAATGAAAGTGGGGAAGTCAGACTAAGAATGTGAGGGAGGGGAGGAAGAAGTACAAGATCGTAGGTGATGGGTGAGTCCTGGAGTGGGGAGGAGTGAAGTAAAGAGCTGGGAAGCTGATAGGTGAAAGAGATAAAGGGCTGGAGAAGGGGAATCTGATAGGAGAGGGGAGAGATAGAAAGGGAAGGAGGAGGAGCACCAGAGGGAGGTGAGGAGATGAGATGAGAGAGGGAGATTGGTGAAGGGGGGTGCAATTACAGGAAGTTAGAGAAATCAATGTTCATGCCATCAGGTTGGAGGCTACCCAGATAGAATATAAGGTGTTGTTCCTCCAACCTGAGTGTGGCCTCATTGTGACAGTAGAGGAGACCATGGACTGACATTTCAGAATGGGAAGTAATCAAACAAAGTAATTTTGCAAACATGTCGGTGTCAGTCATTTGGATTGTGTTACCCAGATGAAGTAACTGGGAAGTTAATCGTGAAGTCGTTTTATTTCAGTGTGTACAACATCATCAGCTGAAGGGCCGGTACTCTGCTGGACTTTCCTATCTTGTAGCATCATGAACAAAGCGAATGAGCTTAGAGCATGGATCAGTACTTGGAGCTATGATGTGGAGGCCATTACGGAGAACTGGGTGGCTCAGGGGCAGGAATGGTTACTTCAAGTGCTGGGTTTTAGATGTTTCAGAAAGGACAGGGAGGGAGGCAAAAGAGGTGGGGGCATGGCACTGCTGATCAGAGATAGTGTCACGGCTGCAGAAAAGGAGGAAGTCATGGAGGGATTGTCTACTGAGTCTCTGTGGGTGGAAGTCAGAAACAGGGAAGATCAATAACTCTACTGGGTGTTTTTTATAAACCACCCAATAGTAACAAGGAAATGGAGAAGCAGATAGGGAGACAGATTCTGGAAAGGTTTAATAATAACAGGGTTGTCGTGTTGGGAGATTTTAATTTCCCCAATATTGATTAGCATCTCCCTAGAGCGAGGTGTTTAGATGGGGTGGAGTTTGTTAGGTGTGTTCAAGAAGGTTTCCTGACTCAGCATGTAGATAATCCTACAAGAGGAGAAACTGTACTTGATCTGGTATTGGGAAATGAACCTGGTCAGGTGTCAGGTCTCTCAATGGGAAAGCATTTTGGAGATAGTGATCACAATTCTATTTCCTGTACAATAGCATTGGAGAGGGATAGGAACAGAGAAGTTAGAAAAGCGTTGAATTGGAGTGAAGGGAAACATGAAACAATAAGGGAAGCATAAATTGGGAACAGATGTTCTCAGGGAAATGTATGGCAGAAATGTGGCAAATGTTCAGGGGGTGTTTGCATGGAGTTCTGCATAGTTATGTTCCAATGAGACATGGAAAGGATGGTAGGGTACAGGAACCATGGTGTACAAAGGCTGTTGTAAATCTAGTCAAGAAGAAAAGCTTATGAAAGGTTCAAAAAAACTAGATAATGATAGAGATCTGGAAGATTATAAGGCTAACAGGAAGGAGCTTAAGAAGGGAATTAGGAGAGCCAGAAGGGGCCATGAGAAGGCCTTGGTAGACAGGATTAAGAAAAACCCCAAGGCATTCTACAAGAATGTGAAGAGCAAGAAGATAAGACGTGAGAGAGTAGGACCAATCAAGTGTGACAGTGGGAAAGTGTGTACGGAACCGGAGGAGATAGCAGAGGTACTTAATGAATACTTTGCTCCAGTATTTACCAGGGGAAATGAGCTTGGCAATTGTAGGAGTGACTTACAGCAGACTGAAAAGCTTGAGCATGTAGATATTAAGAAAGAGGATGTGCTGGAGCTTTTGGAAAGCATCAAGTTGGATAAGTTGCTAGGACTGGATGAGATGTACCCCGGGCTACTGTGGGAGGCGAGGGAGGAGATTGCTGAGCCTCTGGCGATGATCTTTATATCATCAATGGGGACGGGAGAGGTTCCGGAGGATTGGAAGGTTGAAGATGTTGTTCCCTTATTCAAGAAAGGGAATAGAGATAGCCCAGGAAATTATAGACCAGTGAGTCTTACTTCTTTAGTTGGTATATTGATGGAAAAGATCCTGAGAGGCAGGATTTATGAATATTTGGAGAGGCATAATATGATTAGGAATAGTCAGCATGACTTTGTCAAGGGCAGCTTGTGTCTTCCAAGCCTGATTGAATTTTTTGAGGATGTGACTAAACACATTGATGAAGGAAGAGCAGTAGATGTAGTGCATATGGATTTCAGCAAGGCATTTGATAAGGTACCCCATGCAAGGCTTATTGAGAAAGTAAGCAGGCATGGGATCCAAGGGGATCTTGCTTTGTGGATCTAGAATTGGCTTGTCCACAGAAGGCAAAGAGTGGTTGTAGACGGGTCATATTCTGTATGGAGGTTGGTGACCAGTGGCGTGCTTCAGGGATCTGTTCTGGAACCCCTTCTCTTCATGATTTTTGTAAATGACCTTGATGGGGAAGTGGAGGGATGGGTTAGTAATGTGGATAGTGTGGAGGGCTGTCAGAGGTTACAGCGGGACATTGATAGGATGCAAAACTGGGCTGAGAAGTGGCAGATGGCACTCAGCCCAGATAAGTGTGAGCTGGTTTATTTTGGAAGGCCAAATATGATGGCAGAATATAGTATTAATGGTGAGACTCTTGGTAGTGTGGAGGATCACCTGGTTTAACCTGCCTGTCAAAGCGGTGTACCGTGATGTGGCCATTGTCACACACAAACCGCTGCTTGGAGTCACCTGTGTGAGGCGAGTGTCTGCTGGGAACCAAAGGTGAGTGGACTGTCCTAGACTGGACAAGGTAAGCCCCATAACCAGAGGTGAGACCCCTCCCTGGACACCCCACACCTCTCAGGTACGCTAGAGAGATTTAAAAGACTCTTAGATCGGCTCATGGATGAAAGGAAGTGGATGGTCATGGACTGTGTAGGAGGAAAGGGTTCCATTGATGGTGGTGTAGGTTAAAAGGACAGCACAACATTATGGGCTGAAGGGCCTGTACTGTTGTATGTTCTACATTCTAATTCCTTTCCCCACTCCAAGATGCAGCTCGGCCCTCTGAGTTTCTCCAGCTGGGATTCCTGTCTGTGTCAGTAGCTCTGAGAGGAATGGATGGGAAGGGCGGTGTTCTGGTTTTCAAAGCCGCCAGCTTAAGTAGTTGCTGACTTAGGTGAGATTGAACTGAAGAACTTTTCCTCCACAGGTACCACGGCCCTCTACCTTTTCCTGTCAATGCACCCGGACGTCATCAGTAACAGTCCAAACCCAGACACCTTTGAGGAGCTGCAGTTTTTCAACGGCCCGAACTATCACAAGGGCATTGACTGGTAAGGCAGCAAAAGAGACATCAGACGAATATTCCACAGGCCCCACCCATATGCAGCACAGACACATCGTCTGAGCCACCAGTTACGGCCTGGTGTGTAAACACCAAATCCCAAGAATGGAAAACCTATGAAGATTGGCAGATACACCCAGCCCATCACGGGTAAAGCCCTCCCCACAAGTAGCGTCCATCATCGGGGACCTCCACCACCCAGGCCATGCTCTCTTCTCACTGCTCCCATCAGGGACCCCCACCATCCAGGCCATTCTCTGCTGCCATCAGGAATGTGGTACCAGAGCCTCAGGGTTCACACCACCAGTTTAGGAACAGTTATTACCCCTCAACCACCAGGGTCTTAAAGCAGAGTGGACAACTTCACTCACCACTATTCTGAGAACTGATCAGTGGAATTCTGGGCTTTGGCCCTCTCTTCCCCCCCATTCCTGATGAAGGGTCTCAGCCCGAAATGTTGGCTGCTCTTTTCTCACGGATGCTGCCTGACCTGCTGAGTTCTTCCAGTGTCATGTACATATTCTTTGATCCACAGCATCTGCAGTTGTATTTGTGTGTACAGTCCGAGGATGTGCTGGGGGCAGCCCGCAATTCCCACACTTCCGGCACCAACATCATGTTCGCAACCTTCTGACCCCAACTGGAATGTGGAAGGAAACCGAGGTACCCGGAGGAATTCCACGTGGTCACGGGTAGAATGTACAAACTCCGTACAAACAGTGGCAGAACTGACTCCAGGTCACTGTGCTGTAAAGCGCAACGCTAACCATTATGTCAGCATGCCACCAAAGTACGTGTGTTTCTCTATACTACCTTGAGATTCATTTCTTGCAGGTCCTTACAGGGAACAATAGAGATACAATAGAATTTACAAAAAGCCATAAGTTTAAAGTTCGAAGTTCAAACTATATTTATTATCAAATTATGTAGACTGTATACAACCTTGAGCTTCATCTCTGCACAGGCAGCCACAAAACCAGGAAACACATTAGAACCTATCGAGAAAAAACCATCAATTACCCAAAGTGCAGGAAAAAAAACAAATCGTACAAACAATAAAAGTAAGCAAATAACATTCAGAACTAAAAAGTTAGTCTGCAGCCATGAAGGCAGTTCATCACAGCAGCTGACCCGGGAGCCTATCAGTCGCAGGCTACAAACACGAGTAAACCTTGTGAACAGCAAGCTGAACCCCCTCCTCCGGAGCCGACACACTGACTGACCATCTCCCTCCTCTGGCCCCGACACACTGACCATCGTTGAACAAACCGAACAGTGACCCGTCTCCCTCCTCCAGCCCCGACACACTGACCAAATCCCTCCTCCGGCCCCGACACACTGACCATCGTTGAACAAACCGAACAGTGACCCGTCTCCCTCAGTTTGTTCCTCACTCTCAGGCCTGGATCCTGAGCTCAACACTGCCTTGCCTCCAACTGACTCACCTTGGACCTACCGCTTCAAATCATCTCCAAGTCCGCTCCAAAAATGGCCAAGTGCTTGCTTGCTCCCCACTCTTGGGCCCAGGCCGGGAGATGCCATGCCACACCATCCTGCACCTGGACTTCAGTCCTCAGCACAAAAATGCCATGTCATAAGGTGGTTCAAAAACTCAGCTCTGAAAGGGGCGTGACAGACTACTGATTGCCGTGATCACTTACCAGAAACAGTGAGAGTAATAAAGTAGTTAGTAGTTTTATTTGCTGCCAGACAAGGTCAGACAAATAAACTGACAGGCAAATAAAATTAATATAGAGAAAATGAGTTGTAAAGGATCCTTGAATCTGAGTCTGTAGGTTGTGGAATCAGATCAGAGTTGAGGTGAGTGAAATTATCCCCACTGGTTTAGGAGCCTGATGGTTGAGGTGTGATAACCTGGTAATGTGGGATCTAAAGCTCCTGTACCTCCTGCTGATGGCAGCAGTGTCAAGAGAGAATGAATTGTGTGCTGGGGATTCTTGATGACGCAAAACAGTGGGGTAGAAGCTGTCCTTGGGCCTGGTGGGACGTGCTTTCACTGATAACAGTGGGGTAGAAGCTGTCCTTGGGCCTGGTGGGATGTGTTTTCACTGATAACAGTGGGGTAGAAGCTGTCCTTGGGCCTGGTGGGACGTGCTTTCACTGATAACAGTGGGGTAGAAGCTGTCCTTGGGCCTGGTGGGACGTGCTTTCACTGATAACAGTGGGGTAGAAGCTGTCCTTGGGTCTGGTGGGACGTGCTTTCACTGATAACAGTGGGGTAGAAGCTGTCCTTGGGCCTGGTGGGACGTGCTTTCACTGATAACAGTGGGGTAGAAGCTGTCCTTGGGCCTGGTGGGACGTGCTTTCACTGATAACACTGGGGTAGAAGCTGTCCTTGGGCCTGGTGGGACGTGCTTTCACTGATAACAATGGGGTAGAAGCTGTCCTTGGGCCTGGTGGGATGTGCTTTCACTGATAACAGTGGGGTAGAAGCTGTCCTTGGGCCTGGTGGGACGTGCTTTCACTGATAACAGTGGGGTAGAAGCTGTCCTTGGGCCTGGTGGGACGTGCTTTCACTGATAACAGTGGGGTAGAATCTGTCCTTGGGCCTGGTGGGACGTGCTTTCACTGATAACAGTGGGGTAGAAGCTGTCCTTGGGCCTGGTGGGACGTGCTTTCACTGATAACAGTGGGATAGAAGCTGTCCTTGGGCCTGGTGGGACATGCTTTCACTGATAACAGTGGGGTAGAAGCTGTCCTTGGGCCTGGTGGGACGTGCTTTCACTGATAACAGTGGGGTAGAATCTGTCCTTGGGCCTGGTGGGACGTGCTTTCACTGATAACAGTGGGGTAGAAGCTGTCCTTGGGCCTGGTGGACGTGCTTTCACTGATAACAGTGGGGTAGAAGCTGTCCTTGGGCCTGGTGGGACATGCTTTCACTGATAACAGTGGGGTAGAAGCTGTCCTTGGGCCTGGTGGGACGTGCTTTCACTGATAACAGTGGGGTAGAAGCTGTCCTTGGACCTGGTGGGATGTGCTTTCACTGATAACAGTGGGGTAGAAGCTGTCCTTGGGCCTGGTGGGATGTGCTCTCACTGATAACAGTGGGGTAGAAGCTGTCCTTGGGCCTGGTGGGACGTGCTCTCACTGATAACAGTGGGGTAGAATCTGTCCTTGGGCCTGGTGGGACGTGCTTTCACTGATAACAGTGGGGTAGAAGCTGTCCTTGGGCCTGGTGGGACGTGTTTTCACTGATAACAGTGGGGTAGAAGCTGTCCTTGGGCCTGGTGGGATGTGCTTTCACTGATAACAGTGGGGTAGAAGCTGTCCTTGGGCCTGGTGGGACGTGCTTTGACTGATAACAGTGAGGTAGAAGCTGTCCTTGGGCCTGGTGGGACGTGCTTTCACTGATAACAGTGGGGTAGAAGCTTTGGTTCTGCCGGCTGCTTTACTGAGACGTGGAGGGGAGGTTGGTTTCTGTGATGTACTGAACTGTGTCCACAACACTCTGTTGGGCTAAAGGACCTCTGTCGATGTTGTTTTGTTCTGGGGCTCTGCTGTTACCTTCCTGAAGCGTCGCAGCATGAGGAAGAAGACCCAACAGAGAGATGTAACTGCAGTGATCCCATTACTCCCACTCCCAGCATGTCTGACCTCTACCTTCCACCCTGTGGCAGGTACATGGAATATTTCCCAATCCCCTCCAACACCAGCTCGGACTTTTTTTTCGAGAAGAGCGCCAACTACTTTGACTCGGAGGTCACTCCAAGGCGGGCAGCAGCTCTGCTGCCCAGAGCTAAAGTCATCAGCATCTTGATCAGCCCTGCAGACCGAGCCTACTCCTGGTACCAGGTATGTCCGCCTCAATTCTACTCCTGTGCCTCCAATCCCATGTCCCTCCTCCTGTGTTTCCCACCCCGCATCTCCCCTCCCGCGTCTCCCCTCCTGCGACTCCCCTCCTGCGTCTCCTGTCCTGTGTTCCCCCTCCTGTGTTTCCCACCCCACATCTCCAGTCCAGTCTCCCCTCCTGTGTCTCCTGTCCTGTGTTCCTCCTCCTATGTTTCCCACCCCGCATCTCCCCTCCCGCGTCTCCCCTCCTGCGTCTCCTGTCCTGTGTTTCCCACCCCGCATCTCCAGTCCAGTCTCCCCTCCCGCGTCTCCCCTCCTGCGTCTCCTGTCCTATGTTCCCCCTCCTGTGTTTCCCACCCCACATCTCCAGTCCAGTCTCCCCTCCTGCGTCTCCTGTCCTGTGTTCCTCCTCCTGTGTTTCCCACCCCGCATCTCCCCTCCCGCGTCTCCCCTCCTGCGTCTCCTGTCCTGTGTTTCCCACCCCGCATCTCCAGTCCAGTCTCCCCTCCCGCGTCTCCCCTCCTGTGTCTCCTGTCCTGTGTTCCCCCTCCTGTGTTTCCCACCCTGCATCTCCAGTCCAGTCTCCCCTTCCACGTCTCCCCTCCTGCGTCTCCCGTCCTGTGTTCCCCCTCCTGTGTTTCCCACCCCGCATCTCCAGTCCAGTCTCCCCTCCCGTGACTCCCCTCCTGCGTCTCCCGTCCTGTGTTCCCCCTCCTGTGTTTCCCACCCCGCATCTCCAGTCCAGTCTCCCCTCCCGCGTCTCCCCTCCTGCGTCTCCCGTCCTGTGTTCCCCCTCCTGTGTTTCCCACCCCGCATCTCCAGTCCAGTCTCCCCTCCCGCGTCTCCCATCCTGTGTTCCCCCTCCTGTGTTTCCCACCCCGCATCTCCAGTCCAGTCTCCCCTCCCGCGTCTCCCCTCCTGCGTCTTCCGTCTTGTGTTTCCCACCCCGCATCTCCAGTCCAGTCTCCCCTCCCGCGTCTCCCCTCCTGCGTCTCCTGTCCTATGTTCCCCCTCCTGCTGCTCTCAAAAACCAGAAGGACTGGAGGATGGGGTGTGCCCTAACATTACCGTGTGGCAGTGTTGGTCGTTCAGCTGTGCAGTGAAGGGTTTAGAGGAGAAATGGAATTGGGTTATTCTTGCCACACGTGAATATCAATGTGACATTTCACAATGTTGTTATCGTCAAATGAATGAATGAAAAATTAAATAAAAATGAAGTGAGCACATACTGAGATGCAATGAAAAGTTATCTTGCATGCTGTTCATACAGATCAGATCGTTACACAGTGCATTGAGGTAGAACAAGGGAAAACAATAACAGCAGAATAAAGTGTCACAGTTACAGAGAAAGTGCAGTGCAGTCAAACAATAGGTTGCAAGATCATAAAACATGGAGCATTACCGCACTGCACAGGCCCTTCAGCCCACCTTTAACCATCTCCATGATCAATCTAACCTTTCCATAACACATAACCCTCCATTTTTCTTTCATCCATAACCCAAAACCCTCCATTTTCCCCTGAAAGGTTCCTAATGTATCTGCCTCTACCACCACACCTGGTAGTGTGTTCCACGCACTCATCACCATCCGCACGATAAAAAACAGCCTCTGATATCACCCCCATACCATCTTCCGATCACCTTAAAGCAATGCTCCCCACCTCGTACTAGTCATTTCCACCTGGGAAAAGCCTGGCTGTCCACTCTATCTATGCCTCTTATCATCTTGTACACCTCCTCTCATCCTCCTCCACTCCAAGGAGAAAAGCCCTCGCTTGCTCAACCAGTCCTCATAAGACATGCTCTCTAATCCAGGCAGCATTCACTAGTTTGGATGGGGTACGTTGGTTATCAGCGCCCCAGTGGGCCGAAGAGCTGGTTCTGTCCTGCATGACGAGGTGAGAACCATTCAGCCTCGTAAGGTTAACTGTGAAGGGAACGGAGGGATGCGGGTGATACCCAGGATGAGGACGGTTAGTAAAATGGAGCCCAACTTCGTGGGCTGAATGGCCTGTCCCGTACTGTACCGTTCCGTGTGATTTATTGTTGAGAAGCCTCACTGTCGCTGGAAGTTGGGGCTCAGGGAACGTACTGGGTGGAGGCGATACTAAAGATGAAGATGAGTTTTATTTGTCACGGGTACACTGAAACACACAGTGAGATGCGCTGTTTGTTTCAATGACCAGCACAGTCCAAGGATGTGCTGGGGGCAGCCTGCAAGTGTCACCAACATAGCAGGCCCACAACTTACTAGCCCAACCCGTACATCTTTGGAGTGTGGGAGGAAACAGGAGTACCCGGAGGAAACCCGAACGGTCACTGGGAGAACGTACAAACTCCTTATAGGCAACGGTGAGAACCAGACGCCAAAGACTATGCTACTGTACCACACAAAATGCGGCCCTCCCACTATCCAAGATCACCCTCTGCTTCAATGCCTCTTGCAAGTCACTAGTGGTGTAAAGTGTTATGCTAACCATGACTCTACTGTACCACCTTGGTGTCGGTCAAGGGTTCCCCTTAATGTCCATGGTGCATTAGACCCTGAGACGTCGGAGCAGAATGAGGCCGTTCTGCTCCGCCATTCCATCCTGGTTGATTTAATATCCCTCTCAATCCCCCTCTCCTGCATTCTCCCCACAATGACTAATCAAGAACTTATGAACCTCTTTAAATATACCCAGTGACTCTCCTGCAAAGCCCTTTATGGCAATGAATTCCACAGATTCACCACCCTCCAGCTAAAAGAAATTCCTCCTCATCTCTGTTGTAAATAGACGTCCCTCTAGTCTGAGGCTGTCCTTGTATTGAAGCTGTGTCTTCTGGTCCTAGACTCCCCCACCCCACACCCCCCCCATTGAAAACATCCTCTCCACATCCACTCTTATCGAGGCCTTTCTCTACTTGATAGGTTTCAATGAAATTCCTCTCCCCCCCACCGCTTCTTCTAAGCTCCACCGCGTGCAGGTTTATCAGCTTTGGAAGAACTCTAGCATGCCTCTCTCAGCTGGGTCAGGTGCCCCTCACTGTACGTGTTGTGTAACTGGTATCTGTCTTCCTGCTAGCACCAGCGAGCCCACAATGACCCGGTGGCCCTGAGGTACAGTTTCCACGAGGTAATCACTGCTGGAGCAGACGCAATGCCCAAGCTGAGAGCTCTCCAGAACCGATGCCTGATCCCGGGGCGATATGCAACCCACATCGAGCGCTGGCTTCTGTATTACCATACCAACCAGGCAAGTCCAGAATCAGGCTTATTATCGCTGACACACACAGTGGCCGCTTTATCAGTGACACCCGCCACCTGCTTATTAATCTAATCAGCCAATCATGTGGCAGCAACTCGGTGTATAAAAGCATGCGGACATGGTCAAGAGGTTCAGTTATTGTTCAGACCAAATATCAGAATAGGGAAGAAATGTGATCTAAGTGACTTTGACTGTGGAATGATCACTGGTGCCAGACAGGGTGGTTTGAGTATCTCAGAAACTGCTGATCTCATGGGATGCTTGTGACCAACAGTCTCTGGTGTTTACAGAGAATGGGGTGAAAAACACCCAGGGAGTGGCAGTTCTGTGGGTGGAAACACCTTGTTAATGAGAGGTCGGAGGAGAACGGCCAGTCTGGATCAAGCTGACAGGAAAGTGACAGTAACTCAAACAATCTCGCGTTACAACTGTGATGTGCAGAAGAGCTTCTCTGAATGCACAACACATCAAACCTTCAAGTGGAGGGGCTACAGCAGTAACTGGAGAATTCCCATCCACTGCCATCACACTCATAGTTCCCTTATCCTGCACTACTCACTTCTACCTCCTACTCAATATCTACAAACTGGGTATTGGGGACTGTCTGGGTAGGCCTATTGTCTCTGCCTGCTCCTGCCCTAATGAACGTGTCCTCATACCCTGACTCCATTCTATCCCCTTAGTTCAGCCCCTTCCCACCGTCCTTGGTCTCCATATTAATTTTCATTTCTCGAGACCTGACTGCCCCATTGTCACATGGATGTTCAGAGTCTCTCAACACTTCAACCTCAAAACTCTCCACTTCTTTCTTAACATAAGCTTCCTCTAATTCCCCTGCACCGCCACCCCACTCTGTCTGCCAGAACTGGTCTTCGTACTCATCAATTTTTGCATCAACTCTTCCAACCTTCTCCAAACTTAGAGTAGCCATGGGCTGCATGGGCCCTAATTGTGGCTGCCTTTTTGTTGGTTCATGTTGCAAGCCTTCCCCGGTGGTGCTCCCCACTTTCTGTCTGCTACGTTGACAGCTGCATTGGTGCTGCTTCGTGCACCCATGCTGAGCTCATTGATTTCATCAACTTCGCCTCTAAATTCTGCACTGCCCTTAAGTTCATTTGGTCCATTTCTGACACCTCCCTCCCTTTTCTCAAACATCTGTCTCCATCTCTGGAGACAAACTGTCAACTGAGATCTTTTATAAACCTGCTGATTCCCACGGTGGCTCCTCTTCCCACCTTAAACAAACAAGAAAATCTGCAGGTGCTGGAAATCCAGAGGAACACACACACAATGCTGGAGGGACTCAGCAGCATCTATAGGAAAGAGTACAGTCGACGTTTCGGGCCGCAACCCTTCAGCAGGACTGGAGAAAAAAAACTAAGGAGTGGATTTAAAAGGTGGGGGAGAGAAACACAAGGTGACAGGTGAAACCTGAAGGGGAAGGGATGAAGTAAGAGCTGGGAAGTTGATTGGTGAAAGAGACAGTAGGCCATGGAAGAAAGAAAAGGAGGGAGGAGCACCAGAGGGAGGCAATGGATGGGCAAAGAGATAAGGTGAGAAAGGGAAAAGGGGATGGGAAATGGTGAAGGGGGCATGGCAGGGCAGGGCAATACCAGAAGTTTGAGAAATCAATGTTCGTGCCATCAGGTTGGAGGCTACCCAAACAGAATATAAGGTGGTGTTCCTCCAACCTAGTGGTCGCCAACTCGTCGATTGCGATCGACTGGTCAATCTTTGAGACCTTCCCAGTACATCCCGAAAATAAACGGAAAACAAATACTGTTGAGAGATTGTTTCCGGATTGTGGGGTTTTAGTTCCGTTCTTTCTGCCCAGTGCACATGCATGAGGCTCCCCCGCACTACACAGTGTACTTCAGTGGTCCCCAACCACCGGGCCGCGGGGAAACGATATGAGTCATCTGCACCCTTCCTCATTCCCTGTCGAAATTAAACACACACGAGGTCATCAGTCACCTAAACGCAGTGATACCCTCGTGCGGCCGGCGAGAAGGGCCGTTGCTACCGGCCTGGAGCGCGGACAGACGGACGCCGTCTCTGAACCTGTTTAGCACACCGAATGTTCATGGGGAACCCGGTGCTAAAATATTCGCAGACGACCTAATTCAGCCTCAGGGTTTTGTAAGTAGCAGAGCAGCTACCCCGCTGCGATCTACTGAAACAAACTTTTGTTGGCCAATAGATCCTACGGGGGGGTGGGGGGGGCAGGTGCACATCCTATTGCACTCCTCACTCGGTCGGTCGCTCTCTCCGGACTGAGACCGCCACGGGGACCTCTGGCCCTGATCTTGTCCTCTCACCCCACCCACGACCAGCTGCACCTGGCCAAGGCAGCTGGCGGGAGGCTGGAGTTCGGGCCTGAAGGCTGTCTAATGAGGCAATGAAGCATTCAAAGCTGCTTCGGTACCCTGAGTCCAAGCACCCTGCATTTAAAGACAAACCTGTTGAGTTTTTTCAGCGGAAAAAACATGAGCAAGCGGGACAGAAGCAAGTGCTGAGAGCCACGTAAATTAAATTGCGGAATAGACTGGATATAAAGAACCTGCTTTGAGTATCGCTGTATTCCGGTCGTGTTTAACACCACCACCCCTCCCCCCGTCGGCCAGTCCTCAAGAATATTGTCAATATTAAACCGGTCCGCAGTGCAAAAAAGGGTGGTGACCCCTGGTGTACATACATTATTTCTACTTCCGGATTGTGGTGTTTTACTTCTGGCCATGCGTGTAAATAATCGATCTGGGGTTGATCTTGCCTTTCACTAAGGCTGAGGTAGGGGATCTTGGGCTTAAAAAGGTTGGTGACCACTACTCCAGCCTAAGTGTGGTTTCATCACTACGATGGAGAAGGCTGTGGATAGACATATGGGAATGGGAAGGGTAAGGCCACTGGGAGATCCCACTTTTCCTGGCGGATGGAGCACAGGTGCTCAGGGAAGTGGTCTTCCTCTCTATGTTGGGTCTCAGCCTGGCCTGCTGAGTTCCTCCAGCATTTTGTTCATGTTGCTCTTTCCACCTTATCTCATGTAAAAACGATTTTCCTTTTTCTCTGTTCCATTGGCTCCATTGCATCTGTTCCTAAACTGCAGATATATTCATGTTTGTCGCAGTTTGAGATGTGTCTATTTTAACACAAGGAGTGTTGTGAACAAAGTGGATGAGCTTAAAATGTGGATCAGTACTTGGAGCTGTGATGTGGTGGCCATTACAGAGACTTGGATGGCTCATGGGCAGGAATGGTTACTTTGAGTGCCGGATTTTAGATGTTTCAGAAAGCACAGGGAGGGAGGCAAAAGAGGTGGGGGCATGGCACTGTTGATCAGAGATAGTGTCACAGCTGCAGAAAAGGTGGACGCCATGGAGGGATTGTCTACGGAGTCTCTGTGTCTGGAGGTTAGGAACAGTAAGGGGTCAATAACTTTACTGGGTGTTTCTTATAGGCTGCCCAAAAGTAATAGGGATATCAAGGAGCAGATAGGGAAACAGATCCTGGAAAGGTGTAATAATAACAGGGTTGTCATGATGGGAGATTTTAATTTCCCAATTATTGATTGACATCTCCCTAGAGCAAGGGGTTTAGATGGGGTGGAGTTTGTTAGGTGTGTTCAGGAAGGTTTCTGACACAATATGTAGATAAGCCTACAAGCGGAGAGGCTGTACTTGATTTGGTATTGGGAAATGAACCTGGTCAGGTGTCAGATCTCTCAGTGGGAAAGCATTTTGGAGATAGTGATCATAATTCTATCTGCTTTACAATAGCATTGGAGAGAGATGGGAACAGACAAGTTAGAAAAGTGTTTAATTGGAGTAAAGGGAATTATGAGGCTATCAGGCAGGAAATTGGAAGCTTAAATTGGAAACAGATGTTCTCAGGGAAAAGTACAGAAGAAATGTGGCAGATGTTCAAGGGATGGAGTTCTGCATAGGTACATTCCAATGAGACAGGGAAGTTATGGTAGGGTACAGGAACTGTGGTGTACAAAAGCTGTAATAAATCTAGACAAGAAGAAAAGGAAAGCTTACCAAAGGTTCAGAGAGCTAGGTAATGGTAGAGACCTAGAAGATCATAAGGCTAACAGGAAGGAGCTTAAGAAGGAAATTAGGAGAGCCAGAAGGGGCCATGAGAAGGCCTTGGCAGGCAGGATTAAGGAAAACCCCAAGGCATTCGACAAGTATATGAAGAGCAAGAGGATAAGACATGAAAGAATAGGACCTATCAAGTGTGACAGTGGGAAAGTTTGTATGGAACCGAAGGAAATAGCAGAGGTACTTAATGAATACTTTACTTCAGTATTCACTGTGGAAAAGGATCTTGGTGATTGTAGTGATGACTTGCAGCAGACTGAAAAGCTTGAGCATGTAGATATTAAGAAAGAGGATGTGCTGGAGATTTTGGAAAGCATCAAGTTGGATAAGTCGCCGGGACTGGTTGAGATATACCCCAGGCTACTGTGGGAGGCGAGGGTGGAGATTGCTGAGCCTCTGGCTATGGTCTTTGTATCATCAATGGAGGCAGGAGAGGTTCCGGAGAATTGGAGGGTTGTGGATATTGTTCCTTTATTCAAGAAAGGGAGTAGAGATAGCCCAGGAAATTATAGACCAGTGAGTCTTACCTCAGTGGCTGGTAAGTTGATGGAGATCCTGAGAGGCAGGATTTATGAACATTTGGAGAGGTATAATATAATTAGGAATAGTCAGCATGACTTTGTCAAAGGCAGGTCGTGCCTTATGAGCCTGATTGAATTTTTTGAGGATGTGACTAAACACATTGATGAAGGAAGAGTAGTAGATGTGGTGTATATGGATTTCACCAAGGCATTTGACAAGGTACCCCATGCAAGGCTTATTCAGAAAGTAAGGAGACATGGGATCCAAGGGGACATTGTTTTGTAGATCCAGAAATGGCTTGCCCACAGAAGGCAAAGAGTGGTTGTAGACGGATCATATTCTGCATGGAGGTCAGTGACCAGTGGTGTGCCTCAGGGATCTGTTCTGGGACCGCTTCTCTTCATGATATTTATAAATGACCTGGATGAGGAAGTGGAGGGATGGGTTAGTAAGTTTGCTGATGACACAAAGGTTGGAGGTGTTGTGGATAGTGTGGAGGGCTGTCAGAGGTTACAGCGGGACATTGATAGGATGCGAAGCTGGGCTGAGAAGTGGCAGATGAGTTCAATCCAGATAAGTGTGAGGTGGTTCATTTTGGTTGGTCAAATATGATGGCAGAATATAGTATTAATAGTAAGATTCCTGGCAGTGTGGAGGATCAGAGGGATCTTGGGGTCCGAGTCCATAGGACCTGCTGCACAGGTTGACGCTGTGGTTAAGAAGGCATACGGTGCATTGGCCTTCATTAACTGTGGAATTGAATTTAGGAGCCGAGAGGTAATGTTGCAGCTAAATAGGACCCCGGTCAGACCCCACTCAGAGTACTGTACTCTGTTCTGGTCACCTCACTACAGGAAGGATGTGAAAACCATAGAAAAGGTGCAGAGGAGATTTACAAGGATGTTGCCTGGATTGGGGAGCATGTCTTTTGAGAATAAGTTGAGTGAACTTGGCCTTTTCTCCTTGGAGCAACAGAAGATGAGTGGTGACCTGGTAGAGGTGTATAAGATGATGAGAGGCATTGATCGTGTGGATAGTCAGAGGCTTTTTCCCAGGGCTGAAATGGTTGCCACAAGAGGGCACAGGTTTAAGATGCTGGGGAGTAGGTACAGAGGAGATGTCAGGGGTAAGCTTTTTACGCAGAGAGTGATGAGTGGGTGGAATGGGCTGCCGGCGATGGTGGTGGAGGCGGATATGATATGGTTTTTTAAGAGATTTTTGGATAGATACATGGAGCTTAGAAAAATAGAGGGCTATAGGTAACCGTAGTAATTTCTAAGGTAGGGACATGTTAGGCACAGATTTGTGGGCCAAAGGGCCTGTATTGTGCTGTAGGTTTTCTATGTTTCTATGTATTTTCCTCTACCACCACCCCTGGCAGTGAGTTCCACACACCCACCATGCCGTGTAAAAACCTACTTCTGACTTCCCCCTATACTTTTCTCCAATCGCCTTTAGAAACTCTTAGATAGGCACATGAATGGTCAAAAAGGAGACTATGTAGGAGGGAAGGGTTAGATTGATCTCGGAGTAGGTTAAAAGGTCGGCACAATATGGGCCAAAGGGCCTGTACTGTGCTGTCGTGTTCTAAATTCTAAATGAACACGGCCAATTGCTGCACTGTCCGAGATAGCAATTAGTGAGAACTTTGTTGTTACATGCACGTACTTTGCAACATAAAACATGTTGTTTCTGTCAATGACCAGCACAGTGCTGGGACAGCCTGGTATTGTCACCACGCTTCCAGTACCAACATAGCATGCCCATGATTCACTAACCCTAACCCGCACGTCTTTGGAATGTGGGGGAAATGTGTTCATGGGGAGAACATTCAATCTCATAAGACCATATGAAATAGGAGCAAGAGTAGGCCATCTGGCCCATTGAGCCTGCCCCGCCATTCAATAAGATCATGGCTGATCTGTCCGTAAACTCAACTCCATCTACCTGCCTTTTCCCCATAACCCTTAATTCCCTTACTATGTATCTTAAATATATGTAGTGAAGAAGCCTCAACTGCTTTCCTAGGCAGAGAATTTCACAGATTCACCACTCTCTGGGAAAAACAGTTTCTCCTCATCTCCATCCTAAATCTTCTCCCCTGAATCTTGAGGCTCTGTCCCCTAGTTCTAGTCTCACCCACCAATGGAAACAACTTTCCTACTTCTATCTTATCTATCCCTTTCAAAATCTTGTATGTTTCTATAAGATCCCCTCTCATTCTTCTAAATTCCAAAGAGTATAATCCCAGGCAACTCAATCCCTCCTCATAAGTTAACCCCTTCATCTCTGGAATCAACTTGGTGAACCTCTTCTGCACTGCTTCCAAAGCCAGTATATCCTTCCTCAGGTAAGGAAACCAAAACTGCACACAGTACTCCAGGTGCGACCTCACCAGTACCCTGTATAGTTGCAGTGTGACCTCTCTGCTCTTGAATTCAATCCCTCTAGCAATGAAGGCCAACATTCTCCTTATAGACAGCGGTGGGAATTGAACCCTGATCATTGGTGCTGTAAAGCGATTACGCTACCCACTACGATACCATGCCACCCTCACCGTGGCTGGCCCAGTTACATCTTCCTGTCTCTTCCCATCTCTGCTCAGATCCTCGTTCTCGATGGACATCTCCTCCGGACGGAACCCGCAGCAACAATGGAAAAGGTGCAGAAGTTCCTCGGACTCCGGAGCATTCTCAATTACCACAAGCTGTTGGTGTAAGTAACGTTTCCATACTTTCAGTTCCTACAGGAGGAAGAGGTTCACATTCACATGATGGGCCTGCTAGGTTCTGGTTTATCAAGGTTCATGAAAAATGAGGGGCGACCTAATTGAAACCTATTGAATATTGAAAGGCCTTGATAGAGTGAATGTGGAGAGGATGTTTCTGATAGTGGGGAGTCTAAGACCAGAGGATACATCCTGGAGAATAGAGGAACGTCCTTTTAGAACAGAGATTCTGAGATTTTCAGAAGGCTTTTGACAAGGTGCCACACAAGAGGCTGCTTAACAAACTGCAAGCCCATGGTATTACAGGAAAGATTCTAGCATGGATAAAGCAGTGGCTGATTGCCAGGAGGCAAAGAGTGGTAATAAAGGGAGCCTTTTCTGGTTGAATGCCGGTGGCTAGTGGTGTTCCACAGGGGTCTGTGTTGGGACCACTTCTGTTTATGTTATACGTCAGTGATTTGGATGGTGGAATTGATGACTTAGTTACAAAGTTTGCAGATGATATGAAGTTAGCTGCAGGGGCAGATAGTTCTGAGGATGTAGCAAGGCTACGGACTTCAACAAATTAGGAGAATAGGCAAAGAAATTTCAGATAGAATACTGTGTCGGGACTTGTATGGTCATGCACCTTGGTAGAAGAAATTAAAGGGTTGACTTTTTCTAAATGGAGAGAAAGTTCTTGTGCAGGATTCCCTAAAGGTTAGTTGTAAGGTTGAGTCTGTAGTGAGGAAAACAAATGTAATGTTAACATTCATTACAAGACTAGAATATAAAAGCAAGGATGTAATGCTGAGACTATAAAGCACTGGTGAGGCCTCATTTAGAGTATTGTGAGCTGGTTGGGTCCCGTATCTTTGAAAGGATGTGCTGAAACTGGAGAGGATTCAAAGGAAATTCGCAAAAATGATTCCAGAATTGAATGGCTTGTCATATGAAGAGTGTTTGTTGGCTCTGGGACTGTACTTACTGCAATTCAGAAGAATGAGGGGTGGCCTCATTGACGCCTATTGAATAGTGAAAAGCCTTGATAGAATGGATGTGGAGAGGATGTTTCCTGTGAGGAATTTCTTTAGCCAGAGAGTGAGGAATCTGTGGATTTCTTTGCCACAAGCAGTGTGGAGGCCAAGTCTTTAGGTTTATTGAAGGAGAGGCTGATAGATTGGTCAGGGCATGAAGGGAAATGGGGAGAAGCCTTAAGTATTCATAGATACAGATTCACCAGTCTCTAGTTAAAGATATTCCACCTCTACTCTGTTCTAAAAGGACGTCCCTCAATTCTGAGAATGTATCCTCTGGTGTAGACTCACCCACTATAGGAAACATTCTCTCGACATCCACTCTATCGAGGCCTCCAATATTCAATAGGTTATAATTAGCTCACCCCTCGTTCTTCACGAGTCCTGATAAACCAGAATCAGGTTTAATACCACTAGCATATTTTGCAAAATTTATTATTTTGTGGCAGTAGTACTTTGCAAAACATAATAATAAAACAACAATAAATTACAATAAGAATTATCTATAAATGTCTTAAAACGATTTTGCTCACCAAGGTACTATGACTGTAGTAGTCCTACACGGGAATGATTCCCAGCGGAGCTGCGTGCAAAGTCACCAATTACTGGTGCAATCTTCGAGGCATTGTCGACTCTTTACTCTCCTCCACATGCGTTAACTGTTAACTCCCCACCCTCTGCCTGGCCTACTAAGTTCCTCCATCATTTAGTGTGGGTTCTCTGGATTTCCAGCATCTGCAGAATCTAAAGAGCAAACACGAGGAAATCTGCAGATGCTGGAAATTCAAACAACACACACAAAATGCTGGTGGACAAAGGGTCTCGGCCCAAAATGTCGACAGTGCTTCTCCTGATAGATGCTGCCTGGCCTGCTGCGTTCCACCAGCATTTTGTGTGTGTTGTCTGCAGAATCTCCTGTGTTTATCACAATTAGATTCATTACCTCTGACATGAAATTTGTTGTCTTATGGCATCAGTAAAGACATAAAATTACTAAAAGAAATATTCCACATCTAAAAAGTATAGTGAGGTAGTGTATGTGGGGCGACGGACCATTCAGAATCTCATGGTAGAGGGGAAGCAGCTGCTCCTAAAGCTTGTGAGAGGCAGGTCATGCCCCAGGAGCCTGGCTCAATTCTTCATGGAAGTGACAAAACATATTGATGAAGGTAGAGCAATGGATGTGATGTGTAAGAACTTTAGTAAGACATTGAATAAGGTTCCCCATTTTGGCTCATTCAAAATGTCAGGAGGCATGGGATCCAGGGAAAGCTGGCTACGTGGATTCAGAATTGGCTTGCCCACAGAAGGCAGAGGGTGGTAATAGATGTAGGGTGTGCTGCCTGGAGGTCAGTGACCAGTGATTTTTATCAATGACTTGGACGAAGGAAGGTGGGTTAGCAAGTTTGCAGATGACATGAAGGTTGTTGTACATGGGACATTGACAGGATATATTGCTGGGCTGAGATGTGGCAGATAGAGTTCAATCTGGAAAAGTGTAAAGACAAGAGTTCCTGCAGATGCTGGAAATTCAGAGCAACACACACAAAATGCTGGAGGAACTCAGCAGGACAGGTACAATCAATGAAAATTAACAAATTAACAATGGAAATAACCAGGGAGTTGTGCAATATTCCAAATGTGGTCTTTCCAGGGTTTTTCGTACTGAGACCCCTCTTCGGGTTTGAAAAGGAAGGGGGAAGACACCAGAATAGAAAGGTGGCGGGAGGGATAGGAGGACAGTTGGAAGGTGATGGGTGAAGCCAGGTGAGTAGGAATGGTAAAGGGCGGGAGAGGAAGGAATCTGATAGGAGGAGAGAGTGGACCGTAGGAGAAAGGGAGAGATGAGGGGACCCAGGCGGCAGTCATAGGCAGTGAAAGAGGTAAAAGTCAGAGTGGAGAATAGAGGAAGGGGAGTGTGGATAAATTTGTTTTCCGTAAGGAGAAAATGATATTCATGCCTTCAGGTCTCCAGGCAGAGTACGTACAAGACGTTGCTGCTCCACCCTGAGGGTGGCATCATCGTGGCACAAGAGGAGGCCGTGGACTGTCACGTCAGAACAGGAAACGGAATTGGAATTAAAATGTTTGGCCACCAGGAACTCCCACTTGTGACGGATATGAAGAGATTCGCTTTGGCAGGTTGAATTTGAGTGCAGAATAGAAAGCTGATGGCAGAATTCTTAGCAGTCTTAAGTTGATAAGGTGATTTATAAGGAATATGGTGGTTGACCTTTGTTATTTAGGATTGAATTCGAGAGCTGTGAGGTAATGTTGCAGCTCTATAAAACCCTGGATTCTATAGAGGGTTCCACACTTGGAATATTGCACAACTCCCTGGTCCATTCGAAACTCCCAGCTGATCTCCCTCCTGGCATTTATCTTTGCAAGTGAAACAAGTACTACACCTGCCCCTATACCTCCTCCTTCACTACCACTCAGGGCCCCAAAAAGTCCTTCTAGGTGAGGCAACACTTCACATGTGAGACTGTTGGGGCTGTATACTGTGTCTGGCCTCCTGGCATGGCCTCCTGTTTATCAGTGAGACCCAGTTTAGGTTGGGAGACTGTTTTGCCAAGCACCGACGCTCCATCTACTAGAAGAAATGGGATCTCCTATTGGCCACCTATTTTAATTCAATTCCCATTCCGATACGTCTATCCATGGCCTCCTCTGTCACAATGAGGCCACACTCAGGTTGGAGGAACAACATCTTATATTCTGTCTGGGTAGCCTCCGGTCAGATGGCATGAACATCAATGTCTCAAATTTCTGGTAATTTCCCCCCCCCCTTTTCCCTCTCTCACCTTATCTCCTTGCCCACCCATCACCTCCCTCTGGTGCTCCTTCCCCCCTTTTCTTTCTTCCATGGCCTTCTGTCCTCTCCTATTAGACTCCCCCTTCTCCAGCCCTGTATCTCTTTCACCAGTCAACTTCCCAGCTCTTTACATCACCCCTCCCCCCCAGTTTCACCTATCACCTTGTGTTTCCCTCTCCCCTCCCACCACCTTTTAAATTTACTCATCTTTTTTTCTCTAGTGCAGCCGAAGGGTCTCAGCCTGAAATGTCAATTGTACTCTTTCCCATAGAAGCTGCCCGGCCTGCTGAGTTCCTCCAGCATTTTGTGTCTGTTACTTGGAATATTGTGTTTAGTTCTGGCCACCTCATTATAGGAAGGATGTGGAAGATTTGGAGAGGGTGCAGAGGATGCAGCCTGGAACAGAGAGCATGTCATGTAGATAGATTGAGTGAGCTGGGGCTTTTCTCTTTGGAGTGAAGGAGGATGAGAGGTGACTTGACAGAGGAGTACAAGATGACAAGCGGCAGAAATCGAGTGGACAGCCAGAGATTTTTTCCCAGGCCAGAAATGGTTAAATCAAGGAGGCATAATTTGAAGGTGGTTTGGGGGTATGTAGAGGTAGGGTTTTTACACGGACGATGGTGGGTGTATGGAATGCTCTGCCAGGGGTGGTGATAGAGGCATTCAAGAGACTCTTTGATAAGCACATGGATGAAAGGAAAATGAAGGGCTATGTGGGAGGGAGGGTGAGATTCTATGTTCGGTGACCAAGTACTGATACAACTTTCATTTCTGGATTTCAGATTTGACCCCAAGAAAGGTTTCTGGTGTCAGCTTCTGGAGAGCAATAAAACCAAGTGCCTGGGGAAAAGCAAAGGTCGCAAGTACCCGGAGATGGACCCCGACGTACGTATCCAGCCTCCCAAACATCTGATGAACACCGTAGTTCCAACAGTGTGAGCAGGGCAACAGGCTGCTTCTGACTGGTGGTGGGCATTCCTGTGGGGTTGGCTGGCCAGGGCTGGGGGGGGCATTATGAAGTTGTGAGCTCTCCCAAGATTTTCACTGGCCATTGGTCTGTCGTGGAGCCATATCCGGTTCCCTCCCGCTGCCCAGAGATGTACGGGTTAGGGTCAGTGAGCTGTGGGCATGCTGTGTTGGTGTCACTTGCCCCCTGCACAATCTGTGTTGGTCATAGGCAGATGAATGTGAGCAAAATGGAAGGATATGGACATTGTATAGGTGGAAGAGATTAGTCTGGTTGGCCGTTTGATTACTAATTGGTTTGGGACAACACTGAAAGCTGAAGGCCCTGTTCCTGTGTTGTACTGTTCTATGTTTCATGTTCCATCTCTTGTGGTCTAGTGTTTCTGTGCCTTTACAGTGCTCCTTTTCTCTCTACAGTCCAGGGCCTTCTTGAGAGAGCACTACAGGGATTCCAACATCGAACTGTCCAAGCTGCTGTACAAACTGGGACAGACACTCCCCACGTGGTTAAGAGAAGAGCTACAGAACAGCAGGTAGCTGTCCCGACGGCGCAGGGTGTGTTTCAGACCCCTCCCTGAGGAGTTCAAGCTGAGATCCCACTCCCATCCATCATCATACACCGAGGGCCAGAGTCACCTCTTCTGAACGAGCTCCAGGCACACGCATGGAAACGTTGCTGTTGGCTTGTGACCCTCTGAGGACTGTGGTGCTTACTGTTCAAGCGCTGACTGGATGCTTGAGAAGATCATTGTACATTTCCATCTGGGTGCTTCTGCAGAACCAGGTGGCACTGATTTCTACAAAGACTTTCCAGTACAAAGCCCTTGTTCCTTTACCCATTCCTCTCTCGGGAGAGAGATGTTAGCAGTGACTTTGGAGATCACAAGAGATTAAAGATTAGCTTCATTTGTCACATGTATATCGAAACATCTGAATGTACAGTGAAATGCGTCTTTTGTGTCAATGACCAACTTAGTCCAAGCGTTGTTCTGGAAATAGTCTGCAAATGGGAGGAAACCAGAGCACTCGGAGGAAACCCACACGGCCACGGGAAGAATGTACAAACTCTTTACAGACAGTGGTGGGAGTTGAACCCTGTAACAGTGTTACCCTACCATGCCGTCCCCACAGTTGTTCAATGCCAGGGAGAGTCTTTGGCTCTTCAGCACAATCTGTGGTATGGTTTCAGTTGAGGGAGGTCCCTACAAAACTCTTGTTTCCCCTCTCCCTCCCTCCCACCACACAAGCAGTCTTTTGGACTCAGAAAGAAGTGGTCTAATCTGATTGCTGCCCCCGTGTTGAAGAGTTCGGCATGCACCCTTCAGCAAGGTTTATGGTGGAAGACAGCCGTGTACTGAGCCACGAAAACCGCCAGGCAAAGCCCCCTCCATCGCAGGACGTCTGTAGGTGTACAGCAGGACCAAGCTTGTGTTAAGGAACGAGACAAGACGACCACTGTTTCCTCAGTCCCACTCCTAACATTCGCAACATATCCGCCACCAGATTAGATTTGTATTCACGTCTGAAGAAATTATGTGACTTTTGTACACATGGACAGTTTTAGAGAAAGCCATTGCAAGTAATTTGAGATTGGTGTCCATGTCCCAGCCCTCCTAGTCTTCTGAAGCCCACCACCCCTGCTACTGCACAGCCCACTGACACTGGTTCACCAGAGTCCTCTGTCCTGGCCTTGTGGCTTCTGCTTTCACCCCACAATGTGGTTCATCCTCTAGGCAAAGACCCTCCCTCTACCAGGGATGGGCTCTCTGGAGCTTCTGTAGCTCTGGGTTGTTACAGGATGGGATTGCTAGCCCCACGCCCAACCCTCCTCCCCTTGCAGCCGTCCTCCACGGTGAAGTGTCCTGATGTTCAGTGTCTACCGAGTGGAAAAGGTTCACATTCTCACGTGTACGTGGAAATATACGGTGAAGTATGTTTGCGTTAACACACGATATGCTGGGGGCAGCCCGCAAGTTCCCTCCGGTGTTCAGAGGACAGAATTAACTTCTCCAGGGACAGACGGGTACTGGGTTTGAAGTACTTATTTTACATTGAAAAAGAACTTTGACTTATTCCTCACAACTGTTTGAGTAATTGTGCAGCTGATAAAGATTGGCAAACACCCGAAGAACATTGGGCAAGATGTTCCACGTGGGTGGGTAATAAAAATTTTCCAGTGATTTTAAACAACGGCAGGGTGTTGGAGGTCATCTACAAGTTGCTTGAAGTGAAATGGGACCACGCAGACCCCAGTGACAAATTATATTTGGGAACGTTCTTTTGTGTGTTAAAGATTAGCTTTTTATTGGTCACATGTACATCGAAACATACAAAGAAGTGGTTTGTTTGCATCAATGACCAACACAGTCTGAGGACGTGCTGGGGACAGCACACAAGTGTCATCACCAACGTAGCATGCCCACCACCTACTAATCCTAACCATGCTTCTTTGGAAGGTGGGAGGAGACAGGAACACCGGGAGGAAGCCAACATGGCCACAGGAGGGTGTCCCGTACAGACAGTGGTGGAGTTGAACCCAGAATTGAGCAAAGGCAGAACATGTGAACTCCTTACAGACAGCGGCATGAACTGGACCTGGACCTCCTGCTCGCTGGCACTGCAAAGCATCAGGCTACTGTGCCAAACGTTGCTCTTCTGTCTTGAGACAGAAGAACCTTCAAGGTCATTGGCTGGACGTGGATGGTAGGTGTCGAAGCTGCCTCTGCTCCAGAACAGTCTGGTAGCGGACACCATCAATGTACGTTTATTATCAAAGTATGTATACCATATACAACTGTAAGATTCATCTGCTTGCAGGCAGCCACTTTGAAGATCAGGATTTGATGGTCTTGGCCCTAGCGATCCTCGTGATGAACTGACTGAAGAGGGTAGTACCTCTTGCAAGGATGAAGCAGGAATGTGCAATGAAGACTTTGTCCTCGGAGTGAATGAGGCTGCAAGATGAAGGGCAATGCTACCTCCTACCGAACACACTGGCTTGCACCTCAAGCTGAACTCCAAAAGTGGATCCTCCCTCTAAGGATTTGAAAACAGCTGCTTCTTGCTGATAAATCTTCCATCCCACACACCACCCCCACCCCACTTCCCAGCAAACGTAACTATGTTTGAGAAGGTGATATGTCTTAAGAACAATCTTTCGTCTGTGGCCGGATCTGTGCTTGAAAAATAATGAACATTGAAAACTACATGGAAAATAATGTTTACATCTGTACAACCTTTTAGAACGCTGTTGTCTTGGTAATTTATTAGTTTAACGTGTTTAAATCTGTACTTTAAATCTCCTATAATGTACTTACCTGCCATAAGTTCAGTGTTTTTATCACTGGAAAATGAAACAGAAACTGGAGTGTAGATGTCTCCCTTCTATCTACACTTGATTTATAATCTCGTGTGATGTGTGCAGTAGAACAGAACAGTACAGGCCTTTTGGTCCACAATGTTGTATCGACCCTTTAACCTACTCCAAGATCAATCTAACCCTTCCCTCCCACATACCCTCCATTTTTTTATCATCCATGTGCTTATGTAAGAGTCTTGTAAATATCCCGAACAAATGCCCTCTGCCTACACAATGTCCATATCCTTCCATTTCCTCACATCCATTTGTGAAACAAAAAGTTTCTTAAATGTCCCTAAAGTACCTGCCTCTACCACAGCCCTGGCAGGGTCGAACAGCCTGTGTGAAAAAACTTGCCTCTGACACCCCCCTATACTTCCCCGCAATCATGTTAAGATTGTGCTCCCTCGCATTAGCAGTTTCCACCCCAGGAAAAAGTCTCTGGCTGTCCACTCCAATTATGCCTCTTATCATTTTGTACACCTCCTTCACTCCAAAGAGAAAAGCCCCAGCTCACTCAACATGCTCTTTAATCCAGGCAACACAGCCATTTATCACCCCAGTCAATGTCCCAATGCAACCTACAACAACCCCCTATACTGTCCACAACACCACCAACCTTCATGATATCTGCAAACTTACTAACCCACCCTTCCCATCCCACACACATCCTATTTTATTTAATATTTCTGTGGTTTTGTCAGGTGCTTCAGCACTGAACTGTCTCCGTGATTGTGGCCTGCAGCCATTGACACTCACCTCAGCACTGAACTGACTGTGTGACTGTGGCCTGCAGCCATTGACACTCACCTCAGCACTGAACTGTCTGTGTGACTGTGGCCTGCAGCCATTGACACTCACCTCAGCACTGAACTGTCTGTGACTGTGGCCTGCAGCCATTGACACTCACCTCAGCACTGACCTGTCTGTGTGACTGCGGCCTGCAGCTATTGACACTCACCTCAGCACTGAACTGTCTGTGACTGTGGCCTGCAGCCTTTGACACTCACCTCAGCATTGAACTGTCTGTGTGACTGTGGCCTGTAGCCATTGACACTCACTTCAGCATTGAACTGTCTGTGACTGTGGCCTGCAACCATTGACACTCACCTCAGCACTGAACTGTCTGTGACTGTGGCCTGCAACCATTGACACTCACCTCAGCACTGAACTGTCTGTGTTACTGTGGCCTGCAGCCATTGACACTCACCTCAGCACTGAACTGTCTGTGTGACTGTGGCCTGCAGCCATTGACACTCACCTCAGCACTGAACTGTCTCTGTGACTGTGGCCTGCAGCCATTGACACTCACCGCAGCACTGAACTGTCTGTGTGACTGTGGCCTGCAGCCATTGACACTCACCTCAGCACTGAACTGTCTCTGTGACTGTGGCCTGCAGCCATTGACACTCACCGCAGCACTGAACTGTCTGTGACTGTGGCCTGCAGCCATTGACACTCACCTCAGCACTGAACTGTCCGTGACTGTGGCCTGCAGCCATTGACACTCACCTCAGCACTGAACTGTCCGTGACTGTGGCCTGCAGCCATTGACACTCACCTCAGCACTGAACTGTCCGTGACTGTGGCCTGCAGCCATTGACACTCACCTCAGCACTGAACTGTCTCTGTGACTGTGGCCTGCAGCCATTGACACTCACCTCAGCACTGAACTGTCCGTGACTGTGGCCTGCAGCCATTGACACTCACCTCAGCACTGAACTGTCTGAGTGACTGTGGCCTGCAGCCATTGACACTCACCTCAGCACTGAACTGTCCGTGACTGTGGCCTGCAGCCATTGACACTCACCTCAGCACTGAACTGTCCGTGACTGTGGCCTGCAGCCATTGACACTCACCTCAGCACTGAACTCTCTGTGACTGTGGCCTGCAGCCATCGACACTCACTTCAGCTCTGAACTGTCTCGGTGACTGTGGCCTGCAGCCATTGACACTCACCTCAGCACTGAACTGTCTGTGTGACTGTGGTCTGCAGCCATTGACACTCACCTCAGCACTGAACTGTCTGTGTGACTGTGGCCTGCAGCCATTGACACCTCAGCACTAAACTGTCTGTGACTGTGGCCTGCAGCCATTGACACCTCAGCACTGAACTGTCTCTGTGACTGTGGCCTGCAGCCATTGACACTCACCTCAGCACTGAACTGTCTGTGTGACTGTGGCCTGCAGCCATTGACACTCACCTCAGCACTGAACTGTCTGTGTGACTGTGGCCTGCAGCCATTGACACTCACCTCA
This sequence comes from Hypanus sabinus, assembly GCF_030144855.1. Classification (NCBI taxonomy): domain Eukaryota; kingdom Metazoa; phylum Chordata; class Chondrichthyes; order Myliobatiformes; family Dasyatidae; genus Hypanus; species Hypanus sabinus. The sequence goes on from NC_082720.1 coordinate 87,187,899, forward strand.
GCACTGAACTGTCTGTGTGACTGTGGCCTGCAGCCATTGACACTCACCTCAGCACTGAACTGTCTGTGTGACTGTGGCCTGCAGCCATTGACACTCACCTCAGCACTGAACTGTCTGTGACTGTGGCCTGCAGCCATTGACACTCACATCAGCACTGAACTGTCTCTGTGACTGTGGCCTGCAGCCATTGACACTCACTTCAGCACTGAACTGTCTGTGTGACTGTGGCCTGCAGCCATTGACACTCACCTCAGCACTGAACTGTCTGTGTGACTGTGGCCTGCAGTCATTGACATTCACCTCAGCACTGAACTGTCTGTGTGACTGTGGCCTGCAGCCATTGACACTCACTTCAACACTGAACTGTCCGTGACTGTGGCCTGCAGCCATTGACACTCACCTCAGCACTGAACTGTCTGTGTGACTGTGGCCTGCAGCCATTGACACTCACCTCAGCACTAAACTGTCTCTGTGACTGTGGCCTGCAGCCATTGACACTCACCTCAGCACTGAACTGTCTGTGACTGTGGCCTCACTTTCGGAGATTCTGCAGTTCATGTTCTGTGTGTTATTTCTTCTTTATTACTTGCATGATTTGTTCTTTTTTCACACATTGGGTGTTTGATGGTCTTTGTTGTGGGGTTTTTAACGGGTTCTACTGTGTTTCTTTGTTTTGTGGCTGCCTGCTAGAAGATGAATCTCAGGGTTGTATATGGTATACATACTTTGGTAATAAATGTACTTTGAACTTTCTACTTCCTCATCCAAGTCATTTATAAAAATCACTCCCAGTCACTGATCTACAGACAGAGGACACTCCATCTACAACCACCCTCTGCCTTCTGTGGGTAAGCCAATTCTGAATCTGCACAGCCAGCTTTCCCTGGATCCCTTGCCTTCTGACTTCCTGGATTTTTAATTTTTGAGGTTCAGCATGGGTTATAGGCGCTTCCAGCCCCTTGAATCAACCCACTCATCAATCACCCAATTTAATTGTAACCTAATCATGAGGCAGGTTACAATGTCCAATTAACTACCAACCTCAAATGGTACGTCTTTGGACTACGGGAGGAAACTGGAGCACCCAGAGAGGACCCACACAGTCACGGGGAGAACATACAAACTCCTTACAGGCAGAAGTGGGAATGAGATTACTATGGGAAATCTTATCACATGCCTTGCTAAAATCCATGTATGCCACTTCCACTGCTCTACTTTCATCAATGTGTTTTAGTGGGTTCTCTTCTATCTCCTCAAAGAATTCAAACAATTCAGTTCAATTGGGCAAGTGTTTTAAGATTGATTAAGATTTCAAGATTGTTTAATGTCATTTCCAGTATACAAATGTAAAGGTGATCAAAATAATTGTTACTCCAGATCTGATTCAGCACAAAAAAACCACAATAAGATAAAGAGCACAATAATGAAAAAAACAATAAATGTAAATACATAAGATAGCTTATATGCATTGATTGTGTGTCCATTAAGTGAGGCTAGGCCCAGGAGTGTCTGTACATAAGGTGACTCTGACAGGATATGGTAAAGTAGTGGTGGTTAGTGATGGTTAGTGGTGGTTAGTGGTGAGTGAGTGGAGGTGTCGATCAGCCTTACTGCTTGGGGAAGGCAGCTGTTCTTGAGTCTGGTGGTCCTGGCATCCCAGTTGACCAGTTTACACTTGCTTCCTGCAGTCTTCAAGTATGCTTGCCCTGGTCACCAGTTACAGAGCTATATTTCAAAGTTCAAAGGCAATTTATTATCAAAGTACATACATTGTTGTGCAAAAGCCTTAGGCACATATAGCTAGGATGCCTAAGACTTATGCACGGTGCTGTATATTGGTTAAAATAGGACTGTGATTGGGAAACGGGAATAAAAGTACTTAGCTTTGAATTCGCTCGGTAGTGTTAAGTGTAACTGGAAAGACACAAAGTACAGTACTGTGCAAAAGTCTTGGGCACCTGAGCCACTGCACATATGCGTGCCTAAAACTTCTGCACAATCCTGTCTGTGTCACCATATACAACCCTGAGATTCATTTCCTTATCGGCGTTCACAGTAAATGCAAGAAAAACTACACACAACAGAGAGGGGCAAACAACCAATGTGCAAAAGACAACAAACTGTACAAAATTAATTTCTGAAATAATACATAAATAAGCAATAAATATTGAGACATGAGATGAATAGTTCTTGAAAGTGAGTCGATAGGTTGTGGAAAACTTATCTTAGAAAGGTTGTGCTGAAACTGGAGAGGGTTCAAAGGAGGTTCTCAAAAACGATTCCAGGATTGAACGGCTTGTCATATGAGGAGCGTTTGATGGCTCTGGGCCTGTATTCACTGGAATCCAGAACAATGAAGGATGACCTCATTGAAACATATTGAATGGTGAAGGCCTTGATAGAGTGGATGTGGAGAGAATGTTTCCTGTCGTGCAGGAGTCTATGACCAGAGGACACAGATAGAGTGGATGTGGAGAGGATGTTTCCTATAGTGGGGGAGTCTAGGAACAGAGGACACAGATAGAGTGGATGTGGAGAGGATGTTTCCTGTAGTGGGGGAGTCTAGGACCAGAGGACACAGATAGAGTGGATGTGGAGAGGATGTTTCCTATAGTAGGGGAGTCTAGGACCAGAGGAGACAGATAGAGTGGATGTGGAGAGGATGTTTCCTATAGTAGGGGAGTCTAGGACCAGAGGAGACAGATAGAGTGGATGTGGAGAGGATGTTTCCTATAGTGGGGGAGTCTAGGACCAGAGGACACAGATAGAGTGGATGTGGAGAGGATGTTTCCTATAGTGGGGGAGTCTAGGACCAGAGGACACAGATAGAGTGGATGTGGAGAGGATGTGTCTGATAGTGGGGAGTCTACGACCAGAGTACACAGATAGAGTGGATGTGGAGAGGATGTTTCCTATAGTGGGGGAGTCTAGGACCAGAGGACACAGATAGAGTGGATGTGGAGAGAATGTTTCCTGTAGTGGGGGAGTCTAGGACCAGAGGACACAGATAGGGTGGATGAGGAGATTGTTTCCTATACTGGGGGAGTCCAGGACCAGAGTACACAGATAGAGTGGATGTGGAGAGGATGTTTCCGATAGTGGGGGAGTCTAGGACCAGAGGACACAGATAGAGTGGACGTGGAGAGGATGTTTCCTATAGTGGTGGAGTCTAGGACCAGAGGACACAGATAGTCTGGATGCAGAGAGGATGTTTCCGAGAGTGGGGAGTCTAGGACCAGAGGACACAGATAGATTGGATGCAGAGAGGATGTTTCCTATAGTGGGGAATCTATGACCAGAGGACACAGATACAGTGGATGAGGACAGGATGTTTCCTATAGTGGGGAGTCTAGGACCAGAGGACACCGATGGAGTGGATGTGGAGAGGATGTTTCCTATAGTGGGGGAGTCTAGGACCAGAGGACACAGATAGAGTGGATGAGGAGATGATGTTTCCTATACTGGCGGAGTCCAGGACCGGAGTACACAGATAGAGTGGATGTGGAGAGGATGTTTCCTATAGTGGGGAGTCTAGGACCAGAGGACACAGATAGAGTGGATGTGGAGAGGATGTTTCCGATAGTGGGGAGTCTAGGACCAGATGTCACAGATAGAGTGGATGTGGAGAGGATGTTTCCTGTCATGAGGCAGTCTAGGACCAGAGGACACAGATAGAGTGGATGTGGAGAGGATGTTTCCTATACTGGGGGAGTCTAGGACCAGAGGACACAGATAGAGTGGATGTGGAGAGAATGTTTCCTGTAGTGGGGGAGTCTAGGACCAGAGGACACAGATAGAGTGGATGTGGAGAGAATGTTTCCGGTAGTGGGGGAGTCTAGGACCAGAGGACACAGATAGCGTGGATGTGGTGAGGATGTTTCCTATAGTGAGGGAGTCTAGGACCAGAGGACACAGATAGCGTGGATGTGGTGAGGATGTTTCCTATAGTGGGGGAGTCTAGGACCAGAGGACACAGATAGAGTGGATGTGTAGATGATGTTTCCTGTAGCGGGGGAGTCTAGGACCAGAGGACACAGATAGAGTGGATGTGGAGAGAATGTTTCCTGTAGTGGGGGAGTCTAGGACCAGAGGACACAGATAGTGTGGATGTGGAGAGGATGTTTCCTATAGTGGGGGAGTCTAGGACCAGAGGGCACAGATAGAGTGGATGTGGAGAGGATGTTTCCTGTAGTGGGGGAGTCTAGGACCAGAGTACACAGATAGTGTGGATGTGGAGAGGATGTTTCCTATAGTAGGGGAGTCTAGGACCAGAGGAGACAGATAGAGTGGATGTGGAGAGGATGTTTCCTATAGTAGGGGAGTCTAGGACCAGAGGAGACAGATAGAGTGGATGTGGAGAGGATGTTTCCTATAGTGGGGGAGTCTAGGACCAGAGGACACAGATAGAGTGGATGTGGAGAGGATGTTTCCTATAGTGGGGGAGTCTAGGACCAGAGGACACAGATAGAGTGGATGTGGAGAGGATGTGTCTGATAGTGGGGAGTCTACGACCAGAGTACACAGATAGAGTGGATGTGGAGAGGATGTTTCCTATAGTGGGGGAGTCTTGGACCAGAGGACACAGATAGAGTGGATGTGGAGAAAATGTTTCCGGTAGTGGGGAAGTCTAGGACCAGAGGACACAGATAGAGTGGATCTGGAGAGGATGTTTCCTATAGTGGGGAGTCTAGGATAAGAGGACACAGATAGAGTGGATGTGGAGAGGATGTTTCCTGTCGTGAGGCAGTCTAGGACCAGAGGACACAGATAGAGTGGATGTGGAGAGGATGTTTCCTATAGTGGGGGAGTCTAGGACCAGAGGACACAGATAGGGTGGATGAGGAGATTGTTTCCTATACTGGGGGAGTCCAGGACCAGAGTACACAGATAGAGTGGATGTGGAGAGGATGTTTCCGATAGTGGGGGAGTCTAGGACCAGAGGACACAGATAGAGTGGACGTGGAGAGGATGTTTCCTATAGTGGTGGAGTCTAGGACCAGAGGACACAGATAGTCTGGATGCAGAGAGGATGTTTCCGAGAGTGGGGAGTCTAGGACCAGAGGACACAGATAGATTGGATGCAGAGAGGATGTTTCCTATAGTGGGGAATCTATGACCAGAGGACACAGATACAGTGGATGAGGACAGGATGTTTCCTATAGTGGGGAGTCTAGGACCAGAGGACACAGATGGAGTGGATGTGGAGAGGATGTTTCCTATAGTGGGGGAGTCTAGGACCAGAGGACACAGATAGAGTGGATGAGGAGATGATGTTTCCTATACTGGCGGAGTCCAGGACCGGAGTACACAGATAGAGTGGATGTGGAGAGGATGTTTCCTATAGTGGGGAGTCTAGGACCAGAGGACACAGATAGAGTGGATGTGGAGAGGATGTTTCCGATAGTGGGGAGTCTAGGACCAGATGTCACAGATAGAGTGGATGTGGAGAGGATGTTTCCTGTCATGAGGCAGTCTAGGACCAGAGGACACAGATAGAGTGGATGTGGAGAGGATGTTTCCTATACTGGGGGAGTCTAGGACCAGAGGACACAGATAGAGTGGATGTGGAGAGAATGTTTCCTGTAGTGGGGGAGTCTAGGACCAGAGGACACAGATAGAGTGGATGTGGAGAGAATGTTTCCGGTAGTGGGGGAGTCTAGGACCAGAGGACACAGATAGCGTGGATGTGGTGAGGATGTTTCCTATAGTGAGGGAGTCTAGGACCAGAGGACACAGATAGCGTGGATGTGGTGAGGATGTTTCCTATAGTGGGGGAGTCTAGGACCAGAGGACACAGATAGAGTGGATGTGGAGAGGATGTTTCCTGTAGTGGGGGAGTCTAGGACCAGAGGACACATATAGAGTGGATGTGGAGAGAATGTTTCCTGTAGTGGGGGAGTCTAGGACCAGAGGACACAGATACAGTTGATGTGGGGAGGATGTTTCCTATAATGGGGATTCTAGGTCCAGAGGACACAGATAGACTGGATGTGGAGAGGATGTATCCTATAGTGGGGGAGTCTAGGACCAGAGGACACAGATAGAGTGGATGTGGAGAGGATGTGTCCGATAGTGGGGAGTCTACGACCAGAGGAGACAGATAGAGTGGATGTGGAGAGGATGTTTCCTATAGTGGGGGAGTCTAGGACCAGAGGACACAGATAGAGTGGATGTGTAGATGATGTTTCCTGTAGCGGGGGAGTCTAGGACCAGAGGACACAGATAGAGTGGATGTGGAGAGAATGTTTCCTGTAGTGGGGGAGTCTAGGACCAGAGGACACAGATAGTGTGGATGTGGAGAGGATGTTTCCTATAGTGGGGGAGTCTAGGACCAGAGGGCACAGATAGAGTGGATGTGGAGAGGATGTTTCCTGTAGTGGGGGAGTCTAGGACCAGAGTACACAGATAGTGTGGATGTGGAGAGGATGTTTCCTATAGTAGGGGAGTCTAGGACCAGAGGAGACAGATAGAGTGGATGTGGAGAGGATGTTTCCTATAGTGGGGGTGTCTAGGACCAGAGGACACAGATAGAGTGGATGTGGAGAGGATGTGTTCGATAGTGGGGAGTCTACGACCAGAGTACACAGATAGAGTGGATGTGGAGAGGATGTTTCCTGTAGCGGGGGAGTCTAGGACCAGAGGACACAGATAGAGTGGATGTGGAGAGAATGTTTCCTGTAGTGGGGGAGTCTAGGAAAAGAGGACACAGATAGAGTGGATGAGGAGATTGTTTCCTATACTGGGGGAGTCCAGGACCAGAGTACACAGATAGAGTGGATGTGGAGACGATGTTTCCGATTGTGGGGAGTCTAGGACCAGAGGACACAGATAGAGTGGATGTGGAGAGGATGTTTCCTATAGTGGGGAGTCTACGACCAGAGTACACAGATAGAGTGGGTGGAGAGGATGTTTCCTATAGTGGGGGAATCTAGGACTAGAGGACACAGATAGAGTGGATGTGGAGAGGATGTTTCCTATAGTGGGGGAGTCTTGGACCAGAGGACACAGATAGAGTGGATGTGGAGAAAATGTTTCCGGTAGTGGGGAAGTCTAGGACCAGAGGACACAGATAGAGTGGATCTGGAGAGGATGTTTCCTATAGTGGGGAGTCTAGGATAAGAGGACACAGATAGAGTGGATGTGGAGAGGATGTTTCCTGTCGTGAGGCAGTCTAGGACCAGAGGATACAGATAGAGTGGATGTGGAGAGGATGTTTCCTATAGTGGGAGAGTCTAGAACCAGAGGAGACAGATAGAGTGGATGTGGAGAGGATGTTTCCTATAGTGGGGGAGTCTAGGACCAGAGGACACAGATAGAGTGGATGTGGAGAGGATGTGTTTGATAGTGGGGAGTCTACGACCAGAGTACACAGATAGAGTGGATGTGGAGAGGATGTTTCCTATAGTGGGGGAGTCTAGGACCAGAGGATACAGATAAAGCGGATGTGGAGAGGATGTTTCCTGTAGCGGGGGAGTCTAGGACCAGAGGACACAGATAGTGGATGTGGGGAGGATGTTTCCTATAGTGGGGGAGTCTAGGACCAGAGGACACAGATAGTGTGGATGTGGAGAGGATGTTTCCTATAGTGGGGGAGTCTAGGACCAGAGGGCACAGATAGAGTGGATGTGGAGAGGATGTTTCCTGTAGTGGGGGAGTCTAGGACCAGAGTACACAGATAGTGTGGATGTGGAGAGGATGTTTCCTATAGTAGGGGAGTCTAGGACCAGAGGAGACAGATAGAGTGGATGTGGAGAGGATGTTTCCTATAGTGGGGAGTCTAGGACCAGATGTCACAGATAGAGTGGATGTGGAGAGGATGTGTTCGATAGTGGGGAGTCTACGACCAGAGTACACAGATAGAGTGGATGTGGAGAGGATGTTTCCTGTAGCGGGGGAGTCTAGGACCAGAGGACACAGATAGAGTGGATGTGGAGAGAATGTTTCCTGTAGTGGGGGAGTCTAGGAAAAGAGGACACAGATAGAGTGGATGAGGAGATTGTTTCCTATACTGGGGGAGTCCAGGACCAGAGTACACAGATAGAGTGGATGTGGAGACGATGTTTCCGATTGTGGGGAGTCTAGGACCAGAGGACACAGATAGAGTGGATGTGGAGAGGATGTTTCCTATAGTGGGGAGTCTACGACCAGAGTACACAGATAGAGTGGGTGGAGAGGATGTTTCCTATAGTGGGGGAATCTAGGACTAGAGGACACAGATAGAGTGGATGTGGAGAGGATGTTTCCTATAGTGGGGGAGTCTTGGACCAGAGGACACAGATAGAGTGGATGTGGAGAAAATGTTTCCGGTAGTGGGGAAGTCTAGGACCAGAGGACACAGATAGAGTGGATCTGGAGAGGATGTTTCCTATAGAGGGGAGTCTAGGATAAGAGGACACAGATAGAGTGGATGTGGAGAGGATGTTTCCTGTCGTGAGGCAGTCTAGGACCAGAGGACACAGATAGAGTGGATGTGGAGAGGATGTTTCCTATAGTGGGAGAGTCTAGAACCAGAGGAGACAGATAGAGTGGATGTGGAGAGGATGTTTCCTATAGTGGGGGAGTCTAGGACCAGAGGACACAGATAGAGTGGATGTGGAGAGGATGTGTTCGATAGTGGGGAGTCTACGACCAGAGTACACAGATAGAGTGGATGTGGAGAGGATGTTTCCTATAGTGGGGGAGTCTAGGACCAGAGGATACAGATAAAGCGGATGTGGAGAGGATGTTTCCTGTAGCGGGGGAGTCTAGGACCAGAGGACACAGATAGTGGATGTGGGGAGGATGTTTCCTATAGTGGGGGAGTCTAGGACCAGAGGACACAGATAGAGTGGATGTGGAGAGGATGTTTCCTATAGTGGGGAGTCTACGACCAGAGTACACAGATAGAGTGGGTGGAGAGGATGTTTCCTATAGTGGGGGTATCTAGGACTAGAGGACACAGATAGAGTGGATGTGGGGAGGATGTTTCCTATAGTGGGGGAGTCTTGGACCAGAGGACACAGATAGAGTGGATGTGGAGAAAATGTTTCCTGTAGTGGGGAAGTCTAGGACCAGAGGACACAGATAGAGTGGATGTGGAGAGGATGTTTCCTATAGTGGGGAGTCTAGGATAAGAGGACACAGATAGAGTGGATGTGGAGAGGATGTTTCCTATAGTGGGGAGTCTGGGACCAGAGGACACAGATAGAGTGGATGTGGAGAGGATGTTTCCTATAGTGGGGGAGTCTAGGACCAGAGGACACAGATAGAGTGGATGTGGAGAGGATGTTTCCTATAGTGGGGGAGTCTTGGACCAGAGGACACAGATAGAGTGGATGTGGAGAGGATGTTTCCTATAGTGGGGGAGTCTAGGACCAGAGGACACAGATAGAGTGGATGTGGAGAGAATGTTTCCTGTAGTGGGGGAGTCTAGGACCAGAGGACACAGATAGGGTGGATGAGGAGATTGTTTCCTATACTGGGGGAGTCCAGGACCAGAGTACACAGATAGAGTGGATGTGGAGAGGATGTTTCCGATAGTGGGGGAGTCTAGGACCAGAGGACACAGATAGAGTGGACGTGGAGAGGATGTTTCCTATAGTGGTGGAGTCTAGGACCAGAGGACACAAATAGTCTGGATGCAGAGAGGATGTTTCCGAGAGTGGGGAGTCTAGGACCAGAGGACACAGATAGATTGGATGCAGAGAGGATGTTTCCTATAGTGGGGAATCTATGACCAGAGGACACAGATACAGTGGATGAGGACAGGATGTTTCCTATAGTGGGGAGTCTAGGACCAGAGGACACAGATGGAGTGGATGTGGAGAGGATGTTTCCTATAGTGGGGGAGTCTAGGACCAGAGGACACAGATAGAGTGGATGAGGAGATGATGTTTCCTATACTGGCGGAGTCCAGGACCGGAGTACACAGATAGAGTGGATGTGGAGAGGATGTTTCCTATAGTGGGGAGTCTAGGACCAGAGGACACAGATAGAGTGGATGTGGAGAGGATGTTTCCGATAGTGGGGAGTCTAGGACCAGATGTCACAGATAGAGTGGATGTGGAGAGGATGTTTCCTGTCATGAGGCAGTCTAGGACCAGAGGACACAGATAGAGTGGATGTGGAGAGGATGTTTCCTATACTGGGGGAGTCTAGGACCAGAGGACACAGATAGAGTGGATGTGGAGAGAATGTTTCCTGTAGTGGGGGAGTCTAGGACCAGAGGACACAGATAGAGTGGATGTGGAGAGAATGTTTCCAGTAGTGGGGGAGTCTAGGACCAGAGGACACAGATAGCGTGGATGTGGTGAGGATGTTTCCTATAGTGAGGGAGTCTAGGACCAGAGGACACAGATAGCGTGGATGTGGTGAGGATGTTTCCTATAGTGGGGGAGTCTAGGACCAGAGGACACATATAGAGTGGATGTGGAGAGAATGTTTCCTGTAGTGGGGGAGTCTAGGACCAGAGGACACAGATACAGTTGATGTGGGGAGGATGTTTCCGATAATGGGGAGTCTAGGTCCAGAGGACACAGATAGACTGGATGTGGAGAGGATGTATCCTATAGTGGGGGAGTCTAGGACCAGAGGACACAGATAGAGTGGATGTGGAGAGGATGTGTCCGATAGTGGGGAGTCTACGACCAGAGTACACAGATAGAGTGGATGTGGAGAGGATGTTTCCTATAGTGGGGGAGTCTAGGACCAGAGGACACAGATAGAGTGGATGTGTAGATGATGTTTCCTGTAGCGGGGGAGTCTAGGACCAGAGGACACAGATAGAGTGGATGTGGAGAGAATGTTTCCTGTAGTGGGGGAGTCTAGGACCAGAGGACACAGATAGTGTGGATGTGGAGAGGATGTTTCCTATAGTGGGGGAGTCTAGGACCAGAGGGCCCAGATAGAGTGGATGTGGAGAGGATGTTTCCTGTAGTGGGGGAGTCTAGGACCAGAGTACACAGATAGTGTGGATGTGGAGAGGATGTTTCCTATAGTAGGGGAGTCTAGGACCAGAGGAGACAGATAGAGTGGATGTGGAGAGGATGTTTCCTATAGTGGGGGTGTCTAGGACCAGAGGACACAGATAGAGTGGATGTGGAGAGGATGTGTTCGATAGTGGGGAGTCTACGACCAGAGTACACAGATAGAGTGGATGTGGAGAGGATGTTTCCTGTAGCGGGGGAGTCTAGGACCAGAGGACACAGATAGAGTGGATGTGGAGAGAATGTTTCCTGTAGTGGGGGAGTCTAGGAAAAGAGGACACAGATAGAGTGGATGAGGAGATTGTTTCCTATACTGGGGGAGTCCAGGACCAGAGTACACAGATAGAGTGGATGTGGAGACGATGTTTCCGATTGTGGGGAGTCTAGGACCAGAGGACACAGATAGAGTGGATGTGGAGAGGATGTTTCCTATAGTGGGGAGTCTACGACCAGAGTACACAGATAGAGTGGGTGGAGAGGATGTTTCCTATAGTGGGGGAATCTAGGACTAGAGGACACAGATAGAGTGGATGTGGAGAGGATGTTTCCTATAGTGGGGGAGTCTTGGACCAGAGGACACAGATAGAGTGGATGTGGAGAAAATGTTTCCGGTAGTGGGGAAGTCTAGGACCAGAGGACACAGATAGAGTGGATCTGGAGAGGATGTTTCCTATAGTGGGGAGTCTAGGATAAGAGGACACAGATAGAGTGGATGTGGAGAGGATGTTTCCTATAGTGGGAGAGTCTAGAACCAGAGGAGACAGATAGAGTGGATGTGGAGAGGATGTTTCCTATAGTGGGGGAGTCTAGGACCAGAGGACACAGATAGAGTGGATGTGGAGAGGATGTGTTCGATAGTGGGGAGTCTACGACCAGAGTACACAGATAGAGTGGATGTGGAGAGGATGTTTCCTATAGTGGGGGAGTCTAGGACCAGAGGATACAGATAAAGCGGATGTGGAGAGGATGTTTCCTGTAGCGGGGGAGTCTAGGACCAGAGGACACAGATAGTGGATGTGGGGAGGATGTTTCCTATAGTGGGGGAGTCTAGGATCAGAGGACACAGATAGAGTGGATGTGGAGAGGATGTTTCCTATAGTGGGGAGTCTACGACCAGAGTACACAGATAGAGTGGGTGGAGAGGATGTTTCCTATAGTGGGGGTATCTAGGACTAGAGGACACAGATAGAGTGGATGTGGGGAGGATGTTTCCTATAGTGGGGGAGTCTTGGACCAGAGGACACAGATAGAGTGGATGTGGAGAAAATGTTTCCTGTAGTGGGGAAGTCTAGGACCAGAGGACACAGATAGAGTGGATGTGGAGAGGATGTTTCCTATAGTGGGGAGTCTAGGATAAGAGGACACAGATAGAGTGGATGTGGAGAGGATGTTTCCTATAGTGGGGAGTCTGGGACCAGAGGACACAGATAGAGTGGATGTGGAGAGGATGTTTCCTATAGTGGGGGAGTCTAGGACCAGAGGACACAGATAGAGTGGATGTGGAGAGGATGTTTCCTATAGTGGGGGAGTCTTGGACCAGAGGACACAGATAGAGTGGATGTGGAGAGGATGTTTCCTATAGTGGGGGAGTCTAGGACCAGAGGACACAGATAGAGTGGATGTGGAGAGAATGTTTCCTGTAGTGGGGGAGTCTAGGACCAGAGGACACAGATAGGGTGGATGAGGAGATTGTTTCCTATACTGGGGGAGTCCAGGACCAGAGTACACAGATAGAGTGGATGTGGAGAGGATGTTTCCGATAGTGGGGGAGTCTAGGACCAGAGGACACAGATAGAGTGGACGTGGAGAGGATGTTTCCGATAGTGGTGGAGTCTAGGACCAGAGGACACAGATAGTCTGGATGCAGAGAGGATGTTTCCGAGAGTGGGGAGTCTAGGACCAGAGGACACAGATAGATTGGATGCAGAGAGGATGTTTCCTATAGTGGGGAATCTATGACCAGAGGACACAGATACAGTGGATGAGGACAGGATGTTTCCTATAGTGGGGAGTCTAGGACCAGAGGACACAGATGGAGTGGATGTGGAGAGGATGTTTCCTATAGTGGGGGAGTCTAGGACCAGAGGACACAGATAGAGTGGATGAGGAGATGATGTTTCCTATACTGGCGGAGTCCAGGACCGGAGTACACAGATAGAGTGGATGTGGAGAGGATGTTTCCTATAGTGGGGAGTCTAGGACCAGAGGACACAGATAGAGTGGATGTGGAGAGGATGTTTCCGATAGTGGGGAGTCTAGGACCAGATGTCACAGATAGAGTGGATGTGGAGAGGATGTTTCCTGTCATGAGGCAGTCTAGGACCAGAGGACACAGATAGAGTGGATGTGGAGAGGATGTTTCCTATACTGGGGGAGTCTAGGACCAGAGGACACAGATAGAGTGGATGTGGAGAGAATGTTTCCTGTAGTGGGGGAGTCTAGGACCAGAGGACACAGATAGAGTGGATGTGGAGAGAATGTTTCCGGTAGTGGGGGAGTCTAGGACCAGAGGACACAGATAGCGTGGATGTGGTGAGGATGTTTCCTATAGTGAGGGAGTCTAGGACCAGAGGACACAGATAGCGTGGATGTGGTGAGGATGTTTCCTATAGTGGGGGAGTCTAGGACCAGAGGACACAGATAGAGTGGATGTGGAGAGGATGTTTCCTGTAGTGGGGGAGTCTAGGACCAGAGGACACAGATAGCGTGGATGTGGTGAGGATGTTTCCTATAGTGGGGGAGTCTAGGACCAGAGGACACATATAGAATGGATGTGGAGAGAATGTTTCCTGTAGTGGGGGAGTCTAGGACCAGAGGACACAGATACAGTTGATGTGGGGAGGATGTTTCCTATAATGGGGAGTCTAGGTCCAGAGGACACAGATAGACTGGATGTGGAGAGGATGTATCCTATAGTGGGGGAGTCTAGGACCAGAGGACACAGATAGAGTGGATGTGGAGAGGATGTGTCCGATAGTGGGGAGTCTACGACCAGAGTACACAGATAGAGTGGATGTGGAGAGGATGTTTCCTATAGTGGGGGAGTCTAGGACCAGAGGACACAGATAGAGTGGATGTGTAGATGATGTTTCCTGTAGCGGGGGAGTCTAGGACCAGAGGACACAGATAGAGTGGATGTGGAGAGAATGTTTCCTGTAGTGGGGGAGTCTAGGACCAGAGGACACAGATAGTGTGGATGTGGAGAGGATGTTTCCTATAGTGGGGGAGTCTAGGACCAGAGGGCACAGATAGAGTGGATGTGGAGAGGATGTTTCCTGTAGTGGGGGAGTCTAGGACCAGAGTACACAGATAGTGTGGATGTGGAGAGGATGTTTCCTATAGTAGGGGAGTCTAGGACCAGAGGAGACAGATAGAGTGGATGTGGAGAGGATGTTTCCTATAGTGGGGGTGTCTAGGACCAGAGGACACAGATAGAGTGGATGTGGAGAGGATGTGTTCGATAGTGGGGAGTCTACGACCAGAGTACACAGATAGAGTGGATGTGGAGAGGATGTTTCCTGTAGCGGGGGAGTCTAGGACCAGATGACACAGATAGAGTGGATGTGGAGAGAATGTTTCCTGTAGTGGGGGAGTCTAGGAAAAGAGGACACAGATAGAGTGGATGAGGAGATTGTTTCCTATACTGGGGGAGTCCAGGACCAGAGTACACAGATAGAGTGGATGTGGAGACGATGTTTCCGATTGTGGGGAGTCTAGGACCAGAGGACACAGATAGAGTGGATGTGGAGAGGATGTTTCCTATAGTGGGGAGTCTACGACCAGAGTACACAGATAGAGTGGGTGGAGAGGATGTTTCCTATAGTGGGGGAATCTAGGACTAGAGGACACAGATAGAGTGGATGTGGAGAGGATGTTTCCTATAGTGGGGGAGTCTTGGACCAGAGGACACAGATAGAGTGGATGTGGAGAAAATGTTTCCGGTAGTGGGGAAGTCTAGGACCAGAGGACACAGATAGAGTGGATCTGGAGAGGATGTTTCCTATAGTGGGGAGTCTAGGATAAGAGGACACAGATAGAGTGGATGTGGAGAGGATGTTTCCTGTCGTGAGGCAGTCTAGGACCAGAGGACACAGATAGAGTGGATGTGGAGAGGATGTTTCCTATAGTGGGAGAGTCTAGAACCAGAGGAGACAGATAGAGTGGATGTGGAGAGGATGTTTTCTATAGTGGGGGAGTCTAGGACCAGAGGACACAGATAGAGTGGATGTGGAGAGGATGTGTTCGATAGTGGGGAGTCTACGACCAGAGTACACAGATAGAGTGGATGTGGAGAGGATGTTTCCTATAGTGGGGGAGTCTAGGACCAGAGGATACAGATAAAGCGGATGTGGAGAGGATGTTTCCTGTAGCGGGGGAGTCTAGGACCAGAGGACACAGATAGTGGATGTGGGGAGGATGTTTCCTATAGTGGGGGAGTCTAGGACCAGAGGACACAGATAGAGTGGATGTGGAGAGGATGTTTCCTATAGTGGGGAGTCTACGACCAGAGTAAACAGATAGAGTGGGTGGAGAGGATGTTTCCTATAGTGGGGGTATCTAGGACTAGAGGACACAGATAGAGTGGATGTGGGGAGGATGTTTCCTATAGTGGGGGAGTCTTGGACCAGAGGACACAGATAGAGTGGATGTGGAGAAAATGTTTCCTGTAGTGGGGAAGTCTAGGACCAGAGGACACAGATAGAGTGGATGTGGAGAGGATGTTTCCTATAGTGGGGAGTCTAGGATAAGAGGACACAGATAGAGTGGATGTGGAGAGGATGTTTCCTATAGTGGGGAGTCTGGGACCAGAGGACACAGATAGAGTGGATGTGGAGAGGATGTTTCCTATAGTGGGGGAGTCTAGGACCAGAGGACACAGATAGAGTGGATGTGGAGAGGATGTTTCCTATAGTGGGGGAGTCTTGGACCAGAGGACACAGAGAGAGTGGATGTGGAGAGGATGTTTCCTATAGTGGGGGAGTCTAGGACTAGAGGACACAGATAGAGTGGATGTGGAGAGAATGTTTCCTGTAGTGGGGGAGTCTTGGACCAGAGGACACAGATAGCGTGGATGTGGAGAGAATGTTTCCTATAGTGGGGGAGTCTAGGACCAGAGGACACAGATAGAGTGGATGTGGAGAGAATGTTTCCTGTAGTGGGGGAGTCTAGGACCAGAGGACACAGATAGGGTGGATGAGGAGATTGTTTCCTATACTGGGGGAGTCCAGGACCAGAGTACACAGATAGAGTGGATGTGGAGAGGATGTTTCCGATAGTGGGGGAGTCTAGGACCAGAGGACACAGATAGAGTGGACGTGGAGAGGATGTTTCCTATAGTGGTGGAGTCTAGGACCAGAGGACACAGATAGTCTGGATGCAGAGAGGATGTTTCCGAGAGTGGGGAGTCTAGGACCAGAGGACACAGATAGATTGGATGCAGAGAGGATGTTTCCTATAGTGGGGAATCTATGACCAGAGGACACAGATACAGTGGATGAGGACAGGATGTTTCCTATAGTGGGGAGTCTAGGACCAGAGGACACAGATGGAGTGGATGTGGAGAGGATGTTTCCTATAGTGGGGGAGTCTAGGACCAGAGGACACAGATAGAGTGGATGAGGAGATGATGTTTCCTATACTGGCGGAGTCCAGGACCGGAGTACACAGATAGAGTGGATGTGGAGAGGATGTTTCCTATAGTGGGGAGTCTAGGACCAGAGGACACAGATAGAGTGGATGTGGAGAGGATGTTTCCGATAGTGGGGAGTCTAGGACCAGATGTCACAGATAGAGTGGATGTGGAGAGGATGTTTCCTGTCATGAGGCAGTCTAGGACCAGAGGACACAGATAGAGTGGATGTGGAGAGGATGTTTCCTATACTGGGGGAGTCTAGGACCAGAGGACACAGATAGAGTGGATGTGGAGAGAATGTTTCCTGTAGTGGGGGAGTCTAGGACCAGAGGACACAGATAGAGTGGATGTGGAGAGAATGTTTCCGGTAGTGGGGGAGTCTAGGACCAGAGGACACAGATAGCGTGGATGTGGTGAGGATGTTTCCTATAGTGAGGGAGTCTAGGACCAGAGGACACAGATAGCGTGGATGTGGTGAGGATGTTTCCTATAGAGGGGGAGTCTAGGACCAGAGGACACAGATAGAGTGGATGTGGAGAGGATGTTTCCTGTAGTGGGGGAGTCTAGGACCAGAGGACACAGATAGCGTGGATGTGGTGAGGATGTTTCCTATAGTGGGGGAGTCTAGGACCAGAGGACACAGATAGAGTGGATGTGGAGAGGATGTGTCCGATAGTGGGGAGTCTACGACCAGAGTACACAGATAGAGTGGATGTGGAGAGGATGTTTCCTATAGTGGGGGAGTCTAGGACCAGAGGACACAGATAGAGTGGATGAGTAGATGATGTTTCCTGTAGCGGGGGAGTCTAGGACCAGAGGACACAGATAGAGTGGATGTGGAGAGAATGTTTCCTGTAGTGGGGGAGTCTAGGACCAGAGGACACAGATAGTGTGGATGTGGAGAGGATGTTTCCTATAGTGGGGGAGTCTAGGACCAGAGGGCACAGATAGAGTGGATGTGGAGAGGATGTTTCCTGTAGTGGGGGAGTCTAGAACCAGAGTACACAGATAGTGTGGATGTGGAGAGGATGTTTCCTATAGTAGGGGAGTCTAGGACCAGAGGAGACAGATAGAGTGGATGTGGAGAGGATGTTTCCTATAGTGGGGGTGTCTAGGACCAGAGGACACAGATAGAGTGGATGTGGAGAGGATGTGTTCGATAGAGGGGAGTCTACGACCAGAGTACACAGATAGAGTGGATGTGGAGAGAATGTTTCCTGTAGTGGGGGAGTCTAGGAAAAGAGGACACAGATAGAGTGGATGAGGAGATTGTTTCCTATACTGGGGGAGTCCAGGACCAGAGTACACAGATAGAGTGGATGTGGAGACGATGTTTCCGATTGTGGGGAGTCTAGGACCAGAGGACACAGATAGAGTGGATGTGGAGAGGATGTTTCCTATAGTGGGGAGTCTACGACCAGAGTACACAGATAGAGTGGGTGGAGAGGATGTTTCCTATAGTGGGGGAATCTAGGACTAGAGGACACAGATAGAGTGGATGTGGAGAGGATGTTTCCTATAGTGGGGGAGTCTTGGACCAGAGGACACAGATAGAGTGGATGTGGAGAAAATGTTTCCGGTAGTGGGGAAGTCTAGGACCAGAGGACACAGATAGAGTGGATCTGGAGAGGATGTTTCCTATAGTGGGGAGTCTAGGATAAGAGGACACAGATAGAGTGGATGTGGTGAGGATGTTTCCTGTCGTGAGGCAGTCTAGGACCAGAGGACACAGATAGAGTGGATGTGGAGAGGATGTTTCCTATAGTGGGAGAGTCTAGAACCAGAGGAGACAGATAGAGTGGATGTGGAGAGGATGTTTTCTATAGTGGGGGAGTCTAGGACCAGAGGACACAGGTAGAGTGGATGTGGAAAGGATGTGTTCGATATTGGGGAGTCTACGACCAGAGTACACAGATAGAGTGGATGTGGAGAGGATGTTTCCTATAGTGGGGGAGTCTAGGACCAGAGGATACAGATAAAGCGGATGTGGAGAGGATGTTTCCTGTAGCGGGGGAGTCTAGGACCAGAGGACACAGATAGTGGATGTGGGGAGGATGTTTCCTATAGTGGGGGAGTCTAGGACCAGAGGACACAGATAGAGTGGATGTGGAGAGGATGTTTCCTATAGTGGGGAGTCTACGACCAGAGTACACAGATAGAGTGGGTGGAGAGGATGTTTCCTATAGTGGGGGTATCTAGGACTAGAGGACACAGATAGAGTGGATGTGGGGAGGATGTTTCCTATAGTGGGGGAGTCTTGGACCAGAGGACACAGATAGAGTGGATGTGGAGAAAATGTTTCCTGTAGTGGGGAAGTCTAGGACCAGAGGACACAGATAGAGTGGATGTGGAGAGGATGTTTCCTATAGTGGGGAGTCTAGGATAAGAGGACACAGATAGAGTGGATGTGGAGAGGTTGTTCCTATAGTGGGGAGTCTGGGACCAGAGGACACAGATAGAGTGGATGTGGAGAGGATGTTTCCTATAGTGGGGGAGTCTAGGACCAGAGGACACAGATAGAGTGGATGTGGAGAGGATGTTTCCTATAGTGGGGGAGTCTTGGACCAGAGGACACAGATAGAGTGGATGTGGAGAGGATGTTTCCTATAGTGGGGGAGTCTAGGACTAGAGGACACAGATAGAGTGGATGTGGAGAGAATGTTTCCTGTAGTGGGGGAGTCTTGGACCAGAGGACACAGATAGCGTGGATGTGGAGAGGATGTTTCCTATAGTGGGGGAGTCTTGGACCAGAGGACACAGATAGAGTGGATGTGGAGAGGATGTTTCCTGTAGTGGGGGAGTCTTGGACCAGAGGACACAGATAGCGTGGATGTGGAGAGGATGTTTCCTATAGTGGGGGAGTCTTGGACCAGAGGACACAGATAGAGTGAATGTGGAGAGGATGTTTTTACAGTGGGGGAGTCTAGGACCAGAGGACACAGATAGAGTGGATGTGGAGAGGATGTTTCCTATAGTGGGGGAGTCTAGGACTAGAGGACACAGATAGAGTGGATGTGGAGAAAATGTTTCCGGTAGTGGGGAAGTCTAGGACCAGAGGACACAGATAGAGTGGATCTGGAGAGGATGTTTCCTATAGTGGGGAGTCTAGGATAAGAGGACACAGATAGAGTGGATGTGGAGAGGATGTTTCCTGTCGTGAGGCAGTCTAGGACCAGAGGACACAGATAGAGTGGATGTGGAGAGGATGTTTCCTATAGTGGGGAGTCTAGGATAAGAGGACACAGATAGAGTGGATGTGGAGAGGATGTTTCCTATAGTGGGGAGTCTGGGACCAGAGGACACAGATAGAGTGGATGTGGATAGGATGTTTCCTATAGTGGGGGAGTCTAGGACCAGAGGACACAGATAGAGTGGATGTGGAGAGGATGTTTCCTATAGTGGGGGAGTCTTGGACCAGAGGACACAGATAGAGTGGATGTGGAGAGGATGTTTCCTATAGTGGGGGAGTCTAGGACTAGAGGACACAGATAGAGTGGATGTGGAGAGAATGTTTCCTGTAGTGGGGGAGTCTTGGTCCAGAGGACACAGATAGCGTGGATGTGGAGAGGATGTTTCCTATAGTGGGGGAGTCTTGGACCAGAGGACACAGATAGAGTGGATGTGGAGAGGATGTTTCCTGTAGTGGGGGAGTCTTGGACCAGAGGACACAGATAGCGTGGATGTGGAGAGGATGTTTCCTATAGTGGGGGAGTCTTGGACCAGAGGACACAGATAGAGTGGATGTGGAGAGGATGTTTCCTATAGTGGGGAGTCTACGACCAGAGTACACAGATAGAGTGGGTGGAGAGGATGTTTCCTATAGTGGGGGTATCTAGGACTAGAGGACACAGATAGAGTGGATGTGGGGAGGATGTTTCCTATAGTGGGGGAGTCTTGGACCAGAGGACACAGATAGAGTGGATGTGGAGAAAATGTTTCCTGTAGTGGGGAAGTCTAGGACCAGAGGACACAGATAGAGTGGATGTGGAGAGGATGTTTCCTATAGTGGGGAGTCTAGGATAAGAGGACACAGATAGAGTGGATGTGGAGAGGTTGTTCCTATAGTGGGGAGTCTGGGACCAGAGGACACAGATAGAGTGGATGTGGAGAGGATGTTTCCTATAGTGGGGGAGTCTAGGACCAGAGGACACAGATAGAGTGGATGTGGAGAGGATGTTTCCTATAGTGGGGGAGTCTTGGACCAGAGGACACAGATAGAGTGGATGTGGAGAGGATGTTTCCTATAGTGGGGGAGTCTAGGACTAGAGGACACAGATAGAGTGGATGTGGAGAGGATGTTTCCTATAGTGGGGGAATCTTGGACCAGAGGACACAGATAGAGTGGATGTGGAGAGGATGTTTCCTGTAGTGGGGGAGTCTTGGACCAGAGGACACAGATAGCGTGGACGTGGAGAGGATGTTTCCTATAGTGGGGGAGTCTTGGACCAGAGGACACAGATAGAGTGGATGTGGAGAGGATGTTTTTACAGTGGGGGAGTCTAGGACCAGAGGACACAGATAGAGTGGATGTGGAGAGGATGTTTCCTATAGTGGGGGAGTCTAGGACTAGAGGACACAGATAGAGTTGATGTGGAGAAAATGTTTCCGGTAGTGGGGAAGTCTAGGACCAGAGGACACAGATAGAGTGGATCTGGAGAGGATGTTTCCTATAGTGGGGAGTCTAGGATAAGAGGACACAGATAGAGTGGATGTGGAGAGGATGTTTCCTGTCGTGAGGCAGTCTAGGACCAGAGGACACAGATAGAGTGGATGTGGAGAGGATGTTTCCTATAGTGGGAGAGTCTAGAACCAGAGGAGACAGATAGAGTGGATGTGGAGAGGATGTTTCCTATAGTGGGGGAGTCTAGTACCAGAGGACACAGATAGAGTGGATGTGGAGAGGATGTGTTCGATAGTGGGGAGTCTACGACCAGAGTACACAGATAGAGTGGATGTGGAGAGGATGTTTCCTATAGTGGGGGAGTCTAGGACCAGAGGATACAGATAAAGCGGATGTGGAGAGGATGTTTCCTGTAGCGGGGGAGTCTAGGACCAGAGGACACAGATAGTGGATGTGGGGAGGATGTTTCCTATAGTGGGGGAGTCTAGGACCAGAGGACACAGATAGAGTGGATGTGGAGAGGATGTTTCCTATAGTGGGGAGTCTACGACCAGAGTACACAGATAGAGTGGGTGGAGAGGATGTTTCCTATAGTGGGGGTATCTAGGACTAGAGGACACAGATAGAGTGGATGTGGGGAGGATGTTTCCTATAGTGGGGGAGTCTTGGACCAGAGGACACAGATAGAGTGGATGTGGAGAAAATGTTTCCTGTAGTGGGGAAGTCTAGGACCAGAGGACACAGATAGAGTGGATGTGGAGAGGATGTTTCCTATAGTGGGGAGTCTAGGATAAGAGGACACAGATAGAGTGGATGTGGAGAGGATGTTTCCTATAGTGGGGAGTCTGGGACCAGAGGACACAGATAGAGTGGATGTGGATAGGATGTTTCCTATAGTGGGGGAGTCTAGGACCAGAGGACACAGATAGAGTGGATGTGGAGAGGATGTTTCCTATAGTGGGGGAGTCTTGGACCAGAGGACACAGATAGAGTGGATGTGGAGAGGATGTTTCCTATAGTGGGGGAGTCTAGGACTAGAGGACACAGATAGAGTGGATGTGGAGAGAATGTTTCCTGTAGTGGGGGAGTCTTGGTCCAGAGGACACAGATAGCGTGGATGTGGAGAGGATGTTTCCTATAGTGGGGGAGTCTTGGACCAGAGGACACAGATAGAGTGGATGTGGAGAGGATGTTTCCTGTAGTGGGGGAGTCTTGGACCAGAGGACACAGATAGCGTGGATGTGGAGAGGATGTTTCCTATAGTGGGGGAGTCTTGGACCAGAGGACACAGATAGAGTGGATGTGGAGAGGATGTTTTTACAGTGGGGGAGTCTAGGACCAGAGGACACAGATAGAGTGGATGTGGAGAGGATGTTTCCTATAGTGGGGGAGTCTAGGAATAGAGGACACAGATAGAGTGGATGTGGAGAGAATGTTTCCTGTAGTGGGGGAGTCTTGGACCAGAGGACACAGATAGCGTGGATGTGGAGAGGATGTTTCCTATAGTGGGGGAGTCTTGGACCAGAGGACACAGATAGAGTGGATGTGGAGAGGATGTTTTTACACAGGGGGAGTCTAGGACCAGAGGACACAGATAGAGTGGATGTGGAGAGGATGTTTCCTATGGTGGGAGTGCCTAAGACCAGAGGCACAGCCTCAGAATAGAGAGGTGTCCTTTTAGAATAAAATGAGGAGTTATTTCTTTAGTCAGGGAGTGGTGAATCTGTGGAACTCTGCCACAGGCAACTGTGGAGACCAAGTCTTTATGTATATTTAAAGCAGAGCTTGATAGATTCTTGATTGGTCAGGGCTTGAAGTGATATGGAGAGAAGGTAGGAGCTTGGGGCTGAGAGCAAAACTGGACTAGCCAGGATGAAATGGCGTAGCAGACTTGATGGGTCAAATTGCCTATTTCTGCTCCTATATCTTACAGTCTAATGGAAACAGTTCAGTGATGGGGGTGAGTGAAGTTATCCCCTTTGATTCAGGAGCCTATGGTTGTCATAACTATTCCTGAACCTGGTGGTGAGGGTCCTGAGGTTCATGTACCTCCTTCCTAATGGCAACAGTGAGAAGAGAGCATGGCCTGGGTGGTAGGGGTGCCTGGTTTGTTCACAGCAGCACTGAGAAACTGTTTTCCTGAAACAGGAAACACAAGCAATGAAAAACTACAAACGATCGATGACAAACTATACACAATGATAAACTACAGGCAATGAAACACTACACAATGATAAACTACAGGCAATGAAAAACTACTATGATAAACTACACACAATGAAACACTACAGACTCATAAACTACACACAATGATAAACTATATACAATGATAAACTACAACTATGAAAACAATGTAAAACTAAATACAAACTGAAAAATTCCACAAAAAATGAAACTACACAATGAAAAACAATATAGAACCAAAGATGGATAAACAACCATTATTATTATTACTTTTATTCCCCCATTTTATTTGTATTTGCACATTGGTTGTTTGTTCATCTCTGCTTGTGTGGTCTTTCATTGATTCTGTTGTGTTTTTTACATTTACTTTGAATGCCTGCAAGAAAATAAACTCTGCAAATACAGAATATAAAATATCGTAATAAAATAAAAAGCACTGCATTTCGAGAACATGAGACGATTGGATTATGGTGCAGAGACATTGGAGCGTTCCCGTGCAGGCCCAGCAAAGACTTTCTTCGGAAAACCCAGTCCGTGTAAGAGACAGAGGTACCACCTAGTGGAGCGGTCGTCGTGGGAGCGGTTGCCATCGGAGTAGTCTGAGTCAGAGTAGTAAGGCTTTGGCTCAAACAGGGTTGTGGCTCAAACACGCGGAAGCGAGGTAAGTTCATTCCTTTTTCTTACTTAACTCCAGAGAGAATAGGGGTTATGACCACGGAGCTAGTGTTCTGTTCTGGGTCTCCAATGTGAGATTTCCAGGACACTCTCAGCCTCCCCAATGGCCACATGTGCATCGAGCTGCAGCTACTCTGAGACAGAGTTATGGAACTGAAGCTGCAGCTCGATGACCTTTGGCTTGTTAGGGAAAGTGAAGCAGTGATGGACAGGAGCTACAGGGAGTTAGTCACCCCGAGGCTACTGGAGACAGATATGTGGGTGACTGTCAAGAGAGGGAAGGGAGAATGGCAGATAAGTGGAAAGCACCCGTGGCTGTCCCCCTCAACAATAGGTACTCCATTTTGAGTACTGTTGGGGGAGGGGGAGAATGTTCTACCTGGGAGAAGAGGTAGTGACCGTCCCTCTGGCATTGAGTATGGCCCTGTGGCTCAGAAGGGTAGGGAAATGAAGAGGATGGCAGCAGTAACAGGGGCTCTATAGTTAGTAGGACATATAGGCGATTCTCTGGACGCAAAAAAAAAGAAATATAGATGGTAGTTAGCCTCCCAGGTGCCAGGGTTTGTGATGTTTCTGAACACATCCACATTATCCTGAAATGGGAAGTTGAGCAGACTGAAGTCATGGTTCATACTGGCACCAATGACATAGATAGAAAAAGGGACGAAGTCCTGAAAAAAGAATACAGGCAGTTGAGAAAGACGCTGTGAGCAGGATTTCAAGGGTAGGACTCTCGGACTGCTGCCTGTGGCACACAACAGTGAGGATAGGAATAGAATGAGGTGACAGGTAAATGCTTGGCTGAAGAATTGGAGCGGGGGCAGGGATTCAGACTTCTGAATAATTGGGACCTCTTGTGGGGCAGGTGGGACCTGTACAAAAGGGATGGGTTGCACTTGAATCTGAGGTCGACCAATGTTCTCGCTGGCAGGTTTACTAGAGCTGCCAGGAGTGGTTTAAACTAATATGGCAGGTGGACCAAAACAAGTAATGATTGAGCTGAGGATGATCCAACGGGTTTACAAGTAGATGTTGAATGTAAGGAAGGACAAGCCAATGACTGGGTACAAATGCAGACAGAGCAAAGAGTTCAGAGGCAAAATTCAGAAAGACAAAGAATGCAGGACTGAAGGTGCTGTATTTAAATGCACATAGCATTTGGGAAAAGGTGGATGAATTCATGTCACACTTAGAGATTGGTTGGTGGGACATTATGGGCATCACTGAGTCGTGGCTGAAATAAGGCCATTGTTGGGAGCTTAACAGCAAGCGATATGCTTTGTATTGTAAAGGACAGATAGGAAGGCATAGGTGGTGGTGTGGCTCTGTTGGTAAGAGATGGGATTTCATCTTTAGAAAGAGGTGACATAGGGTCAGAGAATGTTGAATCTTCGTGGGTGAAGTTACAAAATTGCAATGGTAAAAAAACATTATGGGAATCATATATAGGCATCCAAATAGTAGCCAAGATGTGGGGTTAAGATTCCAAAGGGAGCTGTAAAAGGCATGTAATAAAGGTAATGACATATTTGTAATGGGGGCTTCAATATGCAAGTGAATTGGAAAAATCAGGTTGGCGTCAGATCACAAGACAAGGATTATGTTGAAAGCCTATGAGATGGCTTTTTAGAGCAGTTTACGCTTGAGCCTACTCAGGGAAATTGGGTGTTGTGTAATAACCCAGATCTTAATAGGGAGCTGAACGTAAAGGAACCCTTAGGAGGCAGTGATCATAATGTGATTGATTTTATACAGTAATTTGAGAGGGATAAGTCAAATGTATCAGTATCACAATGGAATAAAGGGAATTACAGAGGCCTGAGAGAGGAGCTTGTCCAGGTGGATTGGATGGGAATACTGACGGAGATGACGGCAGAACAGAGATTCTTAAATTTCTGGGAATAGTTCAGAAGGTGCGGGATAGATATGACCCACAGAGGAAGAAATTCTCAAATGGCAGGACTAGGCTACCGTGGCTGAAAAGGGAAGTTAAGGACCGCATAAAAGCCTCAGGAAGGGCATATAAGGTAGCAAAATTGAGTGGGAAAAAGGACGATTGGGAAGCTTTTAAAATCCATCAAAAGACAACTAAAAAAGCTATAAAAAGGGATGAAATATGAGGGCAGACAAGCCAATAATATAAAGCAGGATACAAAAAGTTTTTTCAGTGATATAAAGAGTAAAAGGGAAGTGAAAGTTGATATTGGACCACTGGAAAACGATGCTGGTGTGAGGTAGTAATGGGAGACAAAGAAATGGCAGATGAAGCTAAATGGGTATTTTGTACCTGTCTTCATTGTGGAAGAAACTAGCAGTGTGCCAGAGGTCCATGAGTGTCAGGGAGCAGGAGCGAGTGCCATTGCTATTACAAAGGGAAAAGTGCTAGGCAAACTGAAAGCTCAAAGATGGATAAGTCACCTGGACCAGATGGACGACATCCCAGAGTCCTGAGAGAGGTTGCTGAAGAGATAATGGATACATTGGTCATGATCTTTCAAGAATCACTTGATTCTGGGATGGTCCCCGAGGACTGGAAAATTGCAAATGTCACTCCACTCTTTAAGAAGGGAGGAAGACAAAAGGGAGGAGAGTTATAGGCCAGTTAGCCTAACCTCAGTGGTTGGGAAAGTGTTGGAGTCTGTTATTAAGGATGAGGTTTTGGGGCACTTGGAGAATCATGATAAAATAAGTCAAAGTCAGCATGGTTTCTGTAAAGGGAAATCTTGCCTGACAAATCTGTTAGAATTCTTCAAGGAAGTAACAAGCAGGGTGGACAAAGGAGAGCTAGTGGCTGTCATTTTCTTGGATTTTCAGAAGGCATTTGATAAGGTGCCACACAAGAAGCAAGATAAAATCCTATGGCGTCACAGGAAAGACACTGGCAATGGATAGAGGAATGGCTGACAGGCAGGAGGCAGAGAGTGGGAATAAAGAGGCACTTTCTGGTTGGGTGCCAGTTCCTCACTAGTCAGCATTGGGATCGCTGCTTTTCACATTGTTTATCAGTGATTTAGATAATAAAATTGATGGCCTTGTTGCAAAGTTTGTGGAAAATACGAAGATCAGTGGAGGGGTGGGCAGTGCAGAGGACAGCAGGACTTGACAAATTGGAAGAATGGGCAAAAAGTGTCAGATGAAATACAGTGTTGGGAAATGTATGGTAATGCATTTTGGTAAAAGGAACAATAATGTGGACTATTATCTAAATGGGGAGAAGGTTCAAACATCAGAGGTGCAGAGGGACTTGGCAGTCCTCATGCTAGACTCTCAGACGGTTAATATACAGGTTGACACTGTGGCAAAGAAGAGAAATGCAATGTTAGCATTTATTTGAAGGGGAATAGAATATGAAAGCAAGGAGATAATGCTGAGCCTTTATAAGACACCAGTCAGGCCACACTTGGAGTATTGTCAACATATTTCAGAAAGGATGTGTTGTCATTGGAGAGGGTTCAGAGGAAATTAATGAGGATGATTCCAGGAATGAAGGGATTAACATATGAGGAGCATTTGGCAGCTTTGGGCCTGTACTCACTGGAATTTAGAAGAATACAGGGGGATCTCATCGAGACCTACCAAATGTTGAAAGGACTAGATAGGGTGGATGTGGAGAGGATGTTTCCTCTGGTGGGGGTATCCAGAACCAGAGGGCACAACCTTAAAATTGAGAGACGACCCTTTAGAACAGGGGTAAGGAGGAATTTTTTTAGCTAGGGAGTAGTGAATCTGTGATGGAGGCCCAGTCCCTGGTTGTATTTAAGGTGGAAGTTGATTATTTCCTGATCAATCATGGCATCAAAGGATATGGTGAGAAGGTAGGTGTATGGGGTTGAGTGGGATTCGGGATCAGCCATGATGGAATAGTGGAGCAGACTCGATGGGTTGAATGGCCTAATTCTGCTCCTATGCCTTATGGTCTTACGGATGAAGAATCCTTGAAAGTGGTGAGGAGGGCCTTACCCATGATGCACTGGGCTGTATCCTCTACTTTTTGTAGGATTTTCCATTACGTTTGGGACAAGTGGGACCAATTCAGGTCCACCTTGATTGACACCTTGGTTGGTATAGAACAGTTGAGCCAAATAGCCTGTTTCTTTGCTGTCTGAATCTAAGACTCTGTGAATCATCTCTTAAAACATCTCAAAGCAAAGGCAAGGTTCAAAGTTCAAACTAAAATTATTATCAAAATATGTAGTCACTATGTACTACCTCGAGATGTATTTTCCTGAAGGCATTTACATGAAAATAAAGAAGTACAGTAGAATTTATGAAAAACTATACATGAACAAAGACTGACAACCAACCAATGTACAAATATTTAGGGGTGCCGAGACAGCATTGCAGTTAGCACAATGCTATTACCTCTCAGAGTGTCGGAATTCGGAGTTCAATTCTGCTGCCCTCTGTAAGAAATTTTGTACGTTCCTTCCTGTGAGTGCATAGTGAAAGACATACTGGTTATCAGCATAACTGGTCATTGTACATTGTCCAGTGACTAGGCTGGGATTGGTCAGTTGGGTTGCTGGGTGGCGTGGATCGCAGAGCGGAAGAGTCTGTTCTCTGCTGTATCTCTGAATAAATAATCATGCAAAACAAGAAAGGTGAAAGAGAAGGAGTCTTCGAATTTTACAAAGCTAGTGAGGATAATTCCGTATTATATTGCTAGTGTACAGTTCTTGAGTGGATCTTTCCCTTAAACCCTTCAAATCCCTACAGGATCTTCCCTCATCTGAACCCTCCTCCTTTAAAAGTGGTTTAAAAAGCATACTGACACTATATAAGGAAGGTGACAGTAATTTAAATCCTTGTGGTTTGTGTGTTCTGATTCCATACTGTAGATCTATCAGGCAGGAAATTGGAAGCATCAATTAGGAACCGATGTTCTCAGGGAAATGTACAGAAGAAATGTGGCGAGCGTTCAGGATATTTGCGTGGTGTTCTGAATAGGTACGTTCCAATGTTATAGGGAAACGATGGTAGGTTACAGAAACCGTGGTGTACAAAGGCTGCTGAAAATCTAGTCAAGAAGAAAAGAAAAGCTTACGAAAGGTTCAAAAAACACGGTAATGATAGATATCTAAAAGATTATAAGACAGGAAGGAGCTTAAGGAGAAATTGTAGGGATGACTTGCAGTGGACTGAAAAGCTTGAGCAAATGGACACTAAGAAAGAGGATGAGCTGGAGCTTTTGGAAAGCATCAATTTGGATAAGTCTCCAGAACTGGACAAGATATACCCCCAGGCTACTGTGAGAGGTGAGGGAGGGGATTGCTGAGCCTCTGGCGATGATCTTTGCAACATCAATGGGGATGGGGGAGGTTCCGGATTGATGGGTTGCAGATGTTGTTCCTTTATTCAAGAAAAGGCGTAGGGATAGAGAGATAGCCCAGGAAATTATAGACCAGTGAGTCTTACTTCAGTGGTTGGTAAGTTGATGGAGAAGTTCCTGAGAGGCGGGATTTATGAACATTTGGAGAGGTATAATAAGATTAGGAATAGTCAGCATGGCTTTGTCAAAGGCAGGTTGTGCCTTATAAGCCTGATTGAATTTTTTGAGGATGTGACTAAACACATTGATGAAGGTAGAGCAGTAGATGTAGTGTATATGGATTTCTGCAAGGCACTTTTTAAGGTACACTATACAAGGCTTATTGAGAAAGTAAGG
Organism: Hypanus sabinus; assembly: GCF_030144855.1. Taxonomy (NCBI): domain Eukaryota; kingdom Metazoa; phylum Chordata; class Chondrichthyes; order Myliobatiformes; family Dasyatidae; genus Hypanus; species Hypanus sabinus. Next base: position 87,217,640 of record NC_082720.1, read on the forward strand.
AGGCATGGGATCCAAGAGGATAGTGTGGAGGGCTGTCAGAGGTTAGAGTGGGACATCAATAAGATGCAAAACAGGGCTAAGAAGTGGCAGGTGGCATTCAACCCAGATAAGTGTGAGGTGGTTCATTTTGGTAGGTCAAACATGATGAAAGGATAGAGTATTAATGGCAGTGTGGAGGATCAGAAGGATCTTGGGGTCAGAGTCCATAGGACACTCAAAGCTGCTGTGCAGGTTGACTGCGTGGTTAAGAAGCCATACAATGCATTGGCCTTCAATCATGGGATTGAGTTTAGGAGCTGAGAATTAATGTTGGAGGGGAATAAACAGTCAATGTTTTGGGCCAAGACCCTTCAGCAGGACTGGAAAGGAAGGGAGAAGAAGCCAGAATAAGAAGGTGGGATGAGGGGATGAAGTGAGACACTGGGAGGTGATAGGTGAGACCAGGTGAGGGGGAAGGTGGGTGGTTGGGGAGGGGGATGAAGTGAGACACTGGGAGGTGATAGGTGAGACCAGGTGAGGGGGAAGGTGGGTGGGTGGGGAGGGGGATGAAGTGAGACACTGGGAGGTGATAGGTGAGACCAGGTGAGGGGGAAGGTGAGTGGGTGGGGGAGGTGGATGAAGTCAGACACTGGGAGGTGATAGGTGAGACCAGGTGAGGGGGAAGGTGGGTGGGTGGGGAGGGGGATGAAGTGAGACTCTGGGAGGTGATAGGTGAGACCAGGTGAGGGGGAAAGTGGGTGGGTGGGGGAGGGGATGAAGTGGGGGAGGGGATGAAATGAGACACTGGGAGGTGATAGGTGAGACCAGGTGAGGGGGAAGGTGGGTGAGTGGGATGAGGGGATGAAGTGAGACACTGGGAGGTGATAGGTGAGACCAGGTGAGGGGGAAGGTGGGTGGGTGGGATGAGGGGATGAAGTGAGACACTGGGAGGTGATAGGTGAGACCAGGTGAGGGGGAAGGTGGGTGGGTGGGGAGGGGGATGAAGTGAGACAATGGGAGGTGATAGGTGAGACCAGGTGAGGGGGAAGGTGGGTGGGTGGGGAGGGGGATGAAGTGAGACACTGGGAGGTGATAGGTGAGACCAGGTGAGGGGGAAGGTGGGTGGGATGAAGTAAGACACTGGGAGGTGATAGGTGAGACCAGGTGAGGGGGGAAGGTGGGTGAGTGGGATGAGGGGATGAAGTGAGACACTGGGAGGTGATAGGTGAGACCAGGTGAAGGGGAAGGTGGATGAAGTGAGACACTGGGAGGTGATAGGTGAGACCAGGTGAGGCGGAAGGTGGGTGGGTGGGGAGGGGGATGAAGTGAGACACTGGGAGGTGATAGGTGAGACCAGGTGAGGGGGAAGGTGGGTGGGTGGGGAGGGGGATGAAGTGAGACAATGGGAGGTGATAGGTGAGACCAGGTGAAGGGGAAGGTGGATGAAGTGAGACACTGGGAGGTGATAGGTGAGACCAGGTGAGGGGGAAGGTGGGTGGGTGGGGAGGGGGATGAAGTGAGACAATGGGAGGTGATAGGTGAGACCAGGTGAGGGGGAAGGTGGGTGGGTGGGGAGGGGGATGAAGTGAGACACTGGGAGGTGATAGGTGAGACCAGGTGAGGGGGAAGGTGGGTGGGATGAAGTAAGACACTGGGAGGTGATAGGTGAGACCAGGTGAGGGGGGAAGGTGGGTGAGTGGGATGAGGGGATGAAGTGAGACACTGGGAGGTGATAGGTGAGACCAGGTGAAGGGGAAGGTGGATGAAGTGAGACACTGGGAGGTGATAGGTGAGACCAGGTGAGGCGGAAGGTGGGTGGGTGGGGAGGGGGATGAAGTGAGACACTGGGAGGTGATAGGTGAGACCAGGTGAGGGGGAAGGTGGGTGGGTGGGGAGGGGGATGAAGTGAGACACTGGGAGGTGATAGGTGAGACCAGGTGAGGGGGAAGGTGGGTGGGTGGGGAGGGGGATGAAGTGAGACACTGGGAGGTGATAGGTGAGACCAGGTGAGGGGGAAAGTGGGTGGGTGGGGAGGGGGATGAAGTGAGACACTGGGAGGTGATAGGTGAGACCAGGTGAGGGGGAAGGTGGGTGGGTGGGGAGGGGGATGAAGTGAGACAATGGGAGGTGATAGGTGAGACCAGGTGAGGGGGAAGGTGGGTGGGTGGGGAGGGGGATGAAGTGAGACACTGGGAGGTGATAGGTGAGACCAGGTGAGGGGGAAGGTGGGTGGGATGAAGTGAGACACGGGGAGGTGATAGGTGAGACCAGGTGAGGGGGGAAGGTGGGTGAGTGGGATGAGGGGATGAAGTGAGACACTGGGAGGTGATAGGTGAGACCAGGTGAGGGGGAAGGTGGGTGGGTGGGGAGGGGGGATGAAGTGAGACAATGGGAGGTGATAGGTGAGACCAGGTGAGGGGGAAGGTGGGTGGGTGGGGAGGGGGATGAAGTGAGACACTGGTAGGTGATAGGTGAGACCAGGTGAGGGGGAAGGTGGGTGGGATGAAGTAAGACACTGGGAGGTGATAGGTGAGACCAGGTGAGGGGGGAAGGTGGGTGAGTGGGATGAGGGGATGAAGTGAGACACTGGGAGGTGATAGGTGAGACCAGGTGAAGGGGAAGGTGGATGAAGTGAGACACTGGGAGGTGATAGGTGAGACCAGGTGAGGGGGAAGATGGGTGGGTGGGATGAGGGGATGAAATGAGACACTGGGAGGTGATAGGTGAGACCAGGTGAGGGGGAAGGTGGATGAAGTGAGACACTGGGAGGTGATGGGTGAGACCAGGTGAGGGTGAAGGTGGGTGGGTTGGGAGGGGGATGAAGTGAGACACTGGGAGGTGATAGGTGAGACCAGGTGAGGGGGAAGGTGGGTGGGTGGGGAGGGGGATGAAGTGAGACACTGGGAGGTGATAGGTGAGACCAGGTGAGGGGGAAAGTGGGTGGGTGGGGAGGGGGATGAAGTGAGACACTGGGAGGTGATAGGTGAGACCAGGTGAGGGGGAAGGTGGGTGGGTGGGGAGGGGGATGAAGTGAGACACTGGGAGGTGATAGGTGAGACCAGGTGAGGCGGAAGGTGGGTGGGTGGGGAGGGGGATGAAGTGAGACACTGGGAGGTGATAGGTGAGACCAGGTGAGGGGGAAGGTGGGTGGGTGGGGAGGGGGATGAAGTGAGACACTGGGAGGTGATAGGTGAGACCAGGTGAAGGGGAAGGTGGGTGGGTGGGGAGGGGGATGAAGTGTGACACTGGGAGGTGATAGGTGAGACCAGGTGAGGGGGAAAGTGGGTGGGTGGGGAGGGGGATGAAGTGAGACACTGGGAGGTGATAGGTGAGACCAGGTGAGGGGGGAAGGTGGGTGGGTGGGGAGGGGGATGAAGTGAGACAATGGGAGGTGATAGGTGAGACCAGGTGAGGGGGAAGGTGGGTGGGTGGGGAGGGGGATGAAGTGAGACACTGGGAGGTGATAGGTGAGACCAGGTGAGGGGGAAGGTGGGTGGGATGAAGTGAGACACGGGGAGGTGATAGGTGAGACCAGGTGAGGGGGGAAGGTGGGTGAGTGGGATGAGGGGATGAAGTGAGACACTGGGAGGTGATAGGTGAGACCAGGTGAGGGGGAAGGTGGGTGGGTGGGGAGGGGGATGAAGTGAGACAATGGGAGGTGATAGGTGAGACCAGGTGAGGGGGAAGGTGGGTGGGTGGGGAGGGGGATGAAGTGAGACACTGGGAGGTGATAGGTGAGACCAGGTGAGGGGGAAGGTGGGTGGGATGAAGTGAGACACTGGGAGGTGATAGGTGAGACCAGGTGAGGGGGGAAGGTGGGTGAGTGGGATGAGGGGATGAAGTGAGACACTGGGAGGTGATAGGTGAGACCAGGTGAAGGGGAAGGTGGATGAAGTGAGACACTGGGAGGTGATAGGTGAGACCAGGTGAGGGGGAAGATGGGTGGGTGGGATGAGGGGATGAAGTGAGACACTGGGAGGTGATAGGTGAGACCAGGTGAGGGGAAAAGTGGGTGGGTGGGGGAGGGGGTGAAGTGGGGGAGGGGATGAAATGAGACACTGGGAGGTGATAGGTGAGACCAGGTGAGGGGGAAGGTGGATGCAGTGAGACACTGGGAGGTGATGGGTGAGACCAGGTGAGGGTGAAGGTGGGTGGGTTGGGAGGGGGATGAAGTGAGACACTGGGAGGTGATAGGTGAGACCAGGTGAGGGGGAAGGTGGGTGGGTGGGGAGGGGGATGAAGTGAGACACTGGGAGGTGATAGGTGAGACCAGGTGAGGGGGAAAGTGGGTGGGTGGGGAGGGGGATGAAGTGAGACAATGGGAGGTGATAGGTGAGACCAGGTGAGGGGGAAGGTGGGTGGGTGGGGAGGGGGATGAAGTGAGACACTGGGAGGTGATAGGTGAGACCAGGTGAGGGGGAAGGTGGGTGGGATGAAGTGAGACACTGGGAGGTGATAGGTGAGACCAGGTGAGGGGGGAAGGTGGGTGAGTGGGATGAGGGGATGAAGTGAGACACTGGGAGGTGATAGGTGAGACCAGGTGAGGGGGAAGGTGAGTGGGTGGGGGAGATGAAGTGAGACACTGGGAGGTGATAGGTGAGACCAGGTGAGGGGGAAGGTGGGTGGGTGGGGAGGGGGATGGTGAGACTCTGGGAGGTGATAGGTGAGACCAGGTGAGGGGGAAAGTGGGTGGGTGGGGGAGGGGATGAAGTGGGGGAGGGGATGAAATGAGACACTGGGAGGTGATAGGTGAGACCAGGTGAGGGGGAAGGTGGATGAAGTGAGACACTGGGAGGTGATGGGTGAGACCAGGTGAGGGTGAAGGTGGGTGGGTGGGGAGGGGGATGAAGTGAGACACTGGGAGGTGATAGGTGAGACCAGGTGAGGGGGAAGGTGGGTGGGTGGGGAGGGGGATGAAGTGAGACACTGGGAGGTGATAGGTGAGACCAGGTGAGGGGGAAGGTGGGTGGGTGGGGAGGGGGATGAAGTGAGACAATGGGAGGTGATAGGTGAGACCAGGTGAGGGGGAAGGTGGGTGGGTGGGGAGGGGGATGAAGTGAGACACTGGGAGGTGATAGGTGAGACCAGGTGAGGGGGAAGGTGGGTGGGATGAAGTGAGACACTGGGAGGTGATAGGTGAGACCAGGTGAGGGGGAAGGTGAGTGTGTGGGATGAGGGGATGAAGTGAGACACTGGGAGGTGATAGGTGAGACCAGGTGAGGGAGAAGGTGGGTGGGATGAAGTGAGACACTGGGAGGTGATAGGTGAGACCAGGTGAAGGGGAAGGTGGATGAAGTGAGACACTGGGAGGTGATAGGTGAGACCAGGTGAGGGGGAAGATGGGTGGGTGGGATGAGGGGATGAAGTGAGACACTGGGAGGTGATAGGTGAGACCAGGTGAGGGAGAAGGTGGGTGGGATGAAGACACTGGGAGGTGGTAGGTGAGGGGGAAGGTGGGTGGGTGGGGAGGGGGAGGAAGTGAGACACTGGGAGGTGATAGATGAGACCAGGTGAAGGGGAAGGTGGATGAAGTGAGACACTGGGAGGTGATAGGTGAGACCAGGTGAGGGGGAAGGTGGGTGGGTGGGGGAGGGGATGAAGTGAGACTCTGGGAGGTGATAGGTGAGACCAGGTGAGGGGGAAAGTGGGTGGGTGGGGGAGGGGATGAAGTGGGGGAGGGGATGAAGTGGGGGAGGGGATGAAATGAGACACTGGGAGGTGATAGGTGAGACCAGGTGAGGGGGAAGGTGGATGAAGTGAGACACTGGGAGGTGATGGGTGAGACCAGGTGAGGGTGAAGGTGGGTGGGTTGGGAGGGGGATGAAGTGAGACACTGGGAGGTGATAGGTGAGACCAGGTGAGGGGGAAGGTGGGTGGGTGGGGAGGGGGATGAAGTGAGACACTGGGAGGTGATAGGTGAGACCAGGTGAGGGGGAAGGTGGGTGGGTAGGGGAGGGGGATGAAGTGAGGCACTGAGAGGTGATAGGTGAGACCAGGTGAGGGGGAAGGTGGATGAAGTGAGACACTGGGAGGTGATGGGTGAGACCAGGTGAGGGGGACGGTGGGTGGGTGGGGAGGGGGATGAAGTGATACACTGGGAGGTGATAGGTGAGACCAGGTGAGGGGGTAGGTGGGTGGGTGGGGAGGGGGATGAAGTGAGACACTGGGAGGTGATAGGTGAGACCAGGTGAGGCGGAAGGTGGGTGGGTGGGGAGGGGGATGAAGTGAGACACTGGGAGGTGATAGGTGAGACCAGGTGAGGGGGAAGGTGGGTGGGTGGGGAGGGGGATGAAGTGAGACACTGGGAGGTGATAGGTGAGACCAGGTGAGGGGGAAGGTGGGTGGGTGGGGAGGGGGATGAAGTGAGACACTGGGAGGTGATAGGTGAGACCAGGTGAGGGGGAAAGTGGGTGGGTGGGGAGGGGGATGAAGTGAGACACTGGGAGGTGATAGGTGAGACCAGGTGAGGGGGAAGGTGGGTGGGTGGGGAGGGGGATGAAGTGAGACAATGGGAGGTGATAGGTGAGACCAGGTGAGGGGGAAGGTGGGTGGGTGGGGAGGGGGATGAAGTGAGACACTGGGAGGTGATAGGTGAGACCAGGTGAGGGGGAAGGTGGGTGGGATGAAGTGAGACACGGGGAGGTGATAGGTGAGACCAGGTGAGGGGGAAGATGGGTGGGTGGGATGAGGGGATGAAGTGAGACACTGGGAGGTGATAGGTGAGACCAGGTGAGGGAGAAGGTGGGTGGGATGAAGACACTGGGAGGTGGTAGGTGAGGGGGAAGGTGGGTGGGTGGGGAGGGGGAGGAAGTGAGACACTGGGAGGTGATAGATGAGACCAGGTGAAGGGGAAGGTGGATGAAGTGAGACACTGGGAGGTGATAGGTGAGACCAGGTGAGGGGGAAGGTGGGTGGGTGGGGGAGGGGATGAAGTGAGACTCTGGGAGGTGATAGGTGAGACCAGGTGAGGGGGAAAGTGGGTGGGTGGGGGAGGGGATGAAGTGGGGGAGGGGATGAAGTGGGGGAGGGGATGAAATGAGACACTGGGAGGTGATAGGTGAGACCAGGTGAGGGGGAAGGTGGATGAAGTGAGACACTGGGAGGTGATGGGTGAGACCAGGTGAGGGTGAAGGTGGGTGGGTTGGGAGGGGGATGAAGTGAGACACTGGGAGGTGATAGGTGAGACCAGGTGAGGGGGAAGGTGGGTGGGTGGGGAGGGGGATGAAGTGAGACACTGGGAGGTGATAGGTGAGACCAGGTGAGGGGGAAGGTGGGTGGGTAGGGGAGGGGGATGAAGTGAGGCACTGAGAGGTGATAGGTGAGACCAGGTGAGGGGGAAGGTGGATGAAGTGAGACACTGGGAGGTGATGGGTGAGACCAGGTGAGGGGGAAGGTGGGTGGGTGGGGAGGGGGATGAAGTGATACACTGGGAGGTGATAGGTGAGACCAGGTGAGGGGGTAGGTGGGTGGGTGGGGAGGGGGATGAAGTGAGACACTGGGAGGTGATAGGTGAGACCAGGTGAGGCGGAAGGTGGGTGGGTGGGGAGGGGGATGAAGTGAGACACTGGGAGGTGATAGGTGAGACCAGGTGAGGGGGAAGGTGGGTGGGTGGGGAGGGGGATGAAGTGAGACACTGGGAGGTGATAGGTGAGACCAGGTGAGGGGGAAGGTGGGTGGGTGGGGAGGGGGATGAAGTGAGACACTGGGAGGTGATAGGTGAGACCAGGTGAGGGGGAAAGTGGGTGGGTGGGGAGGGGGATGAAGTGAGACACTGGGAGGTGATAGGTGAGACCAGGTGAGGGGGAAGGTGGGTGGGTGGGGAGGGGGATGAAGTGAGACAATGGGAGGTGATAGGTGAGACCAGGTGAGGGGGAAGGTGGGTGGGTGGGGAGGGGGATGAAGTGAGACACTGGGAGGTGATAGGTGAGACCAGGTGAGGGGGAAGGTGGGTGGGATGAAGTGAGACACAGGGAGGTGATAGGTGAGACCAGGTGAGGGGGGGAAGGTGGGTGAGTGGGATGAGGGGATGAAGTGAGACACTGGGAGGTGATAGGTGAGACCAGGTGAGGGGGAAGGTGGGTGGGTGGGGAGGGGGATGAAGTGAGACAATGGGAGGTGATAGGTGAGACCAGGTGAGGGGGAAGGTGGGTGGGTGGGGAGGGGGATGAAGTGAGACACTGGGAGGTGATAGGTGAGACCAGGTGAGGGGGAAGGTGGGTGGGATGAAGTGAGACACTGGGAGGTGATAGGTGAGACCAGGTGAGGGGGGAAGGTGGGTGAGTGGGATGAGGGGATGAAGTGAGACACTGGGAGGTGATAGGTGAGACCAGGTGAAGGGGAAGGTGGATGAAGTGAGACACTGGGAGGTGATAGGTGAGACCAGGTGAGGGGGAAGATGGGTGGGTGGGATGAGGGGATGAAATGAGACACTGGGAGGTGATAGGTGAGACCAGGTGAGGGGGAAGGTGGATGAAGTGAGACACTGGGAGGTGATGGGTGAGACCAGGTGAGGGTGAAGGTGGGTGGGTTGGGAGGGGGATGAAGTGAGACACTGGGAGGTGATAGGTGAGACCAGGTGAGGGGGAAGGTGGGTGGGTGGGGAGGGGGATGAAGTGAGACACTGGGAGGTGATAGGTGAGACCAGGTGAGGGGGAAAGTGGGTGGGTGGGGAGGGGGATGAAGTGAGACACTGGGAGGTGATAGGTGAGACCAGGTGAGGGGGAAGGTGGGTGGGTGGGGAGGGGGATGAAGTGAGACACTGGGAGGTGATAGGTGAGACCAGGTGAGGCGGAAGGTGGGTGGGTGGGGAGGGGGATGAAGTGAGACACTGGGAGGTGATAGGTGAGACCAGGTGAGGGGGAAGGTGGGTGGGTGGGGAGGGGGATGAAGTGAGACACTGGGAGGTGATAGGTGAGACCAGGTGAGGGGGAAGGTGGGTGGGTGGGGAGGGGGATGAAGTGAGACACTGGGAGGTGATAGGTGAGACCAGGTGAGGGGGAAAGTGGGTGGGTGGGGAGGGGGATGAAGTGAGACACTGGGAGGTGATAGGTGAGACCAGGTGAGGGGGAAGGTGGGTGGGTGGGGAGGGGGATGAAGTGAGACAATGGGAGGTGATAGGTGAGACCAGGTGAGGGGGAAGGTGGGTGGGTAGGGGAGGGGGATGAAGTGAGGCACTGAGAGGTGATAGGTGAGACCAGGTGAGGGGGAAGGTGGATGAAGTGAGACACTGGGAGGTGATGGGTGAGACCAGGTGAGGGGGAAGGTGGGTGGGTGGGGAGGGGGATGAAGTGATACACTGGGAGGTGATAGGTGAGACCAGGTGAGGGGGTAGGTGGGTGGGTGGGGAGGGGGATGAAGTGAGACACTGGGAGGTGATAGGTGAGACCAGGTGAGGCGGAAGGTGGGTGGGTGGGGAGGGGGATGAAGTGAGACACTGGGAGGTGATAGGTGAGACCAGGTGAGGGGGAAGGTGGGTGGGTGGGGAGGGGGATGAAGTGAGACACTGGGAGGTGATAGGTGAGACCAGGTGAGGGGGAAGGTGGGTGGGTGGGGAGGGGGATGAAGTGAGACACTGGGAGGTGATAGGTGAGACCAGGTGAGGGGGAAAGTGGGTGGGTGGGGAGGGGGATGAAGTGAGACACTGGGAGGTGATAGGTGAGACCAGGTGAGGGGGAAGGTGGGTGGGTGGGGAGGGGGATGAAGTGAGACAATGGGAGGTGATAGGTGAGACCAGGTGAGGGGGAAGGTGGGTGGGTGGGGAGGGGGATGAAGTGAGACACTGGGAGGTGATAGGTGAGACCAGGTGAGGGGGAAGGTGGGTGGGATGAAGTGAGACACGGGGAGGTGATAGGTGAGACCAGGTGAGGGGGGGAAGGTGGGTGAGTGGGATGAGGGGATGAAGTGAGACACTGGGAGGTGATAGGTGAGACCAGGTGAGGGGGAAGGTGGGTGGGTGGGGAGGGGGATGAAGTGAGACAATGGGAGGTGATAGGTGAGACCAGGTGAGGGGGAAGGTGGGTGGGTGGGGAGGGGGATGAAGTGAGACACTGGGAGGTGATAGGTGAGACCAGGTGAGGGGGAAGGTGGGTGGGATGAAGTGAGACACTGGGAGGTGATAGGTGAGACCAGGTGAGGGGGGAAGGTGGGTGAGTGGGATGAGGGGATGAAGTGAGACACTGGGAGGTGATAGGTGAGACCAGGTGAAGGGGAAGGTGGATGAAGTGAGACACTGGGAGGTGATAGGTGAGACCAGGTGAGGGGGAAGATGGGTGGGTGGGATGAGGGGATGAAATGAGACACTGGGAGGTGATAGGTGAGACCAGGTGAGGGGGAAGGTGGATGAAGTGAGACACTGGGAGGTGATGGGTGAGACCAGGTGAGGGTGAAGGTGGGTGGGTTGGGAGGGGGATGAAGTGAGACACTGGGAGGTGATAGGTGAGACCAGGTGAGGGGGAAGGTGGGTGGGTGGGGAGGGGGATGAAGTGAGACACTGGGAGGTGATAGGTGAGACCAGGTGAGGGGGAAGGTGGGTGGGTGGGGAGGGGGATGAAGTGAGACACTGGGAGGTGATAGGTGAGACCAGGTGAGGCGGAAGGTGGGTGGGTGGGGAGGGGGATGAAGTGAGACACTGGGAGGTGATAGGTGAGACCAGGTGAGGGGGAAGGTGGGTGGGTGGGGAGGGGGATGAAGTGAGACACTGGGAGGTGATAGGTGAGACCAGGTGAGGGGGAAGGTGGGTGGGTGGGGAGGGGGATGAAGTGAGACACTGGGAGGTGATAGGTGAGACCAGGTGAGGGGGAAAGTGGGTGGGTGGGGAGGGGGATGAAGTGAGACACTGGGAGGTGATAGGTGAGACCAGGTGAGGGGGAAGGTGGGTGGGTGGGGAGGGGGATGAAGTGAGACAATGGGAGGTGATAGGTGAGACCAGGTGAGGGGGAAGGTGGGTGGGTGGGGAGGGGGATGAAGTGAGACACTGGGAGGTGATAGGTGAGACCAGGTGAGGGGGAAGGTGGGTGGGATGAAGTGAGACACGGGGAGGTGATAGGTGAGACCAGGTGAGGGGGGAAGGTGGGTGAGTGGGATGAGGGGATGAAGTGAGACACTGGGAGGTGATAGGTGAGACCAGGTGAGGGGGAAGGTGGGTGGGTGGGGAGGGGGATGAAGTGAGACAATGGGAGGTGATAGGTGAGACCAGGTGAGGGGGAAGGTGGGTGGGATGAAGTGAGACACTGGGAGGTGATAGGTGAGACCAGGTGAGGGGGGAAGGTGGGTGAGTGGGATGAGGGGATGAAGTGAGACACTGGGAGGTGATAGGTGAGACCAGGTGAAGGGGAAGGTGGATGAAGTGAGACACTGGGAGGTGATAGGTGAGACCAGGTGAGGGGGAAGATGGGTGGGTGGGATGAGGGGATGAAGTGAGACACTGGGAGGTGATAGGTGAGACCAGGTGAGGGGAAAAGTGGGTGGGTGGGGGAGGGGGTGAAGTGGGGGAGGGGATGAAATGAGACACTGGGAGGTGATAGGTGAGACCAGGTGAGGGGGAAGGTGGATGAAGTGAGACACTGGGAGGTGATGGGTGAGACCAGGTGAGGGTGAAGGTGGGTGGGTGGGGAGGGGGATGAAGTGAGACACTGGGAGGTGATAGGTGAGACCAGGTGAGGGGGAAGGTGGGTGGGTGGGGAGGGGGATGAAGTGAGACACTGGGAGGTGATAGGTGAGACCAGGTGAGGGGGAAAGTGGGTGGGTGGGGAGGGGGATGAAGTGAGACAATGGGAGGTGATAGGTGAGACCAGGTGAGGGGGAAGGTGGGTGGGTGGGGAGGGGGATGAAGTGAGACACTGGGAGGTGATAGGTGAGACCAGGTGAGGGGGGAAGGTGGGTGAGTGGGATGAGGGGATGAAGTGAGACACTGGGAGGTGATAGGTGAGACCAGGTGAGGGGGAAGGTGAGTGGGTGGGGGAGATGAAGTGAGACACTGGGAGGTGATAGGTGAGACCAGGTGAGGGGGAAGGTGGATGAAGTGAGACACTGGGAGGTGATGGGTGAGACCAGGTGAGGGTGAAGGTGGGTGGGTGGGGAGGGGGATGAAGTGAGACACTGGGAGGTGATAGGTGAGACCAGGTGAGGGGGAAGGTGGGTGGGTGGGGAGGGGGATGAAGTGAGACACTGGGAGGTGATAGGTGAGACCAGGTGAGGGGGAAGGTGGGTGGGTGGGGAGGGGGATGAAGTGGGACAATGGGAGGTGATAGGTGAGACCAGGTGAGGGGGAAGGTGGGTGGGTGGGGAGGGGGATGAAGTGAGACACTGGGAGGTGATGGGTGAGACCAGGTGAGGGGGAAGGTGGGTGGGATGAAGTGAGACACTGGGAGGTGATAGGTGAGACCAGGTGAGGGGGAAGGTGGGTGTGTGGGATGAGGGGATGAAGTGAGACACTGGGAGGTGATAGGTGAGACCAGGTGAGGGAGAAGGTGGGTGGGATGAAGTGAGACACTGGGAGGTGATAGGTGAGACCAGGTGAAGGGGAAGGTGGATGAAGTGAGACACTGGGAGGTGATAGGTGAGACCAGGTGAGGGGGAAGATGGGTGGGTGGGATGAGGGGATGAAGTGAGACACTGGGAGGTGATAGGTGAGACCAGGTGAGGGAGAAGGTGGGTGGGATGAAGACACTGGGAGGTGGTAGGTGAGGGGGAAGGTGGGTGGGTGGGGAGGGGGAGGAAGTGAGACACTGGGAGGTGATAGATGAGACCAGGTGAAGGGGAAGGTGGATGAAGTGAGACACTGGGAGGTGATAGGTGAGACCAGGTGAGGGGGAAGGTGGGTGGGTGGGGAGGGGGATGAAGTGAGACACTGGGAGGTGATAGGTGAGACCAGGTGAGGGGGAAGGTGGGTGGGTGGGGAGGGGGATGAAGTGAGACACTGGGAGGTGATAGGTGAGACCAGGTGAGGGGGAAGGTGGGTGGGTGGGGAGGGGGATGAAGTGAGACACTGGGAGGTGATAGGTGAGACCAGGTGAGGGGGAAAGTGGGTGGGTGGGGAGGGGGATGAAGTGAGACACTGGGAGGTGATAGGTGAGACCAGGTGAGGGGGAAGGTGGGTGGGTGGGGAGGGGGATGAAGTGAGACAATGGGAGGTGATAGGTGAGACCAGGTGAGGGGGAAGGTGGGTGGGTGGGGAGGGGGATGAAGTGAGACACTGGGAGGTGATAGGTGAGACCAGGTGAGGGGGAAGGTGGGTGGGATGAAGTGAGACACGGGGAGGTGATAGGTGAGACCAGGTGAGGGGGGAAGGTGGGTGAGTGGGATGAGGGGATGAAGTGAGACACTGGGAGGTGATAGGTGAGACCAGGTGAGGGGGAAGGTGGGTGGGTGGGGAGGGGGATGAAGTGAGACAATGGGAGGTGATAGGTGAGACCAGGTGAGGGGGAAGGTGGGTGGGTGGGGAGGGGGATGAAGTGAGACACTGGGAGGTGATAGGTGAGACCAGGTGAGGGGGAAGGTGGGTGGGATGAAGTGAGACACTGGGAGGTGATAGGTGAGACCAGGTGAGGGGGGAAGGTGGGTGAGTGGGATGAGGGGATGAAGTGAGACACTGGGAGGTGATAGGTGAGACCAGGTGAAGGGGAAGGTGGATGAAGTGAGACACTGGGAGGTGATAGGTGAGACCAGGTGAGGGGGAAGATGGGTGGGTGGGATGAGGGGATGAAGTGAGACACTGGGAGGTGATAGGTGAGACCAGGTGAGGGGAAAAGTGGGTGTGTGGGGGAGGGGGTGAAGTGGGGGAGGGGATGAAATGAGACACTGGGAGGTGATAGGTGAGACCAGGTGAGGGGGAAGGTGGATGAAGTGAGACACTGGGAGGTGATGGGTGAGACCAGGTGAGGGTGAAGGTGGGTGGGTGGGGAGGGGGATGAAGTGAGACACTGGGAGGTGATAGGTGAGACCAGGTGAGGGGGAAGGTGGGTGGGTGGGGAGGGGGATGAAGTGAGACACTGGGAGGTGATAGGTGAGACCAGGTGAGGGGGAAAGTGGGTGGGTGGGGAGGGGGATGAAGTGAGACAATGGGAGGTGATAGGTGAGACCAGGTGAGGGGGAAGGTGGGTGGGTGGGGAGGGGGATGAAGTGAGACACTGGGAGGTGATAGGTGAGACCAGGTGAGGGGGAAGGTGGGTGGGATGAAGTGAGACACTGGGAGGTGATAGGTGAGACCAGGTGAGGGGGGAAGGTGGGTGAGTGGGATGAGGGGATGAAGTGAGACACTGGGAGGTGATAGGTGAGACCAGGTGAGGGGGAAGGTGAGTGGGTGGGGGAGATGAAGTGAGACACTGGGAGGTGATAGGTGAGACCAGGTGAGGGGGAAGGTGGATGAAGTGAGACACTGGGAGGTGATGGGTGAGACCAGGTGAGGGTGAAGGTGGGTGGGTGGGGAGGGGGATGAAGTGAGACACTGGGAGGTGATAGGTGAGACCAGGTGAGGGGGAAGGTGGGTGGGTGGGGAGGGGGATGAAGTGAGACAATGGGAGGTGATAGGTGAGACCAGGTGAGGGGGAAGGTGGGTGGGTGGGGAGGGGGATGAAGTGAGACACTGGGAGGTGATAGGTGAGACCAGGTGAGGGGGAAGGTGGGTGGGATGAAGTGAGACACTGGGAGGTGATAGGTGAGACCAGGTGAGGGGGAAGGTGGGTGTGTGGGATGAGGGGATGAAGTGAGACACTGGGAGGTGATAGGTGAGACCAGGTGAGGGAGAAGGTGGGTGGGATGAAGTGAGACACTGGGAGGTGATAGGTGAGACCAGGTGAAGGGGAAGGTGGATGAAGTGAGACACTGGGAGGTGATAGGTGAGACCAGGTGAGGGGGAAGATGGGTGTGTGGGATGAGGGGATGAAGTGAGACACTGGGAGGTGATAGGTGAGACCAGGTGAGGGAGAAGGTGGGTGGGATGAAGACACTGGGAGGTGGTAGGTGAGGGGGAAGGTGGGTGGGTGGGGAGGGGGAGGAAGTGAGACACTGGGAGGTGATAGATGAGACCAGGTGAAGGGGAAGGTGGATGAAGTGAGACACTGGGAGGTGATAGGTGAGACCAGGTGAGGGGGAAGGTGGGTGGGTGGGGGAGGGGATGAAGTGAGACACTGGGAGGTGATAGGTGAGACCAGGTGAGGGGGAAGGTGGGTGGGTAGGGAGGGGGATGAAGTGAGACACTGGGAGGTGATAGGTGAGACCAGGTGAGGGGGAAGGTGGGTGGGTGGGGAGGGGGATGAAGTGAGACACTGGGAGGTGATAGGTGAGACCAGGTGAGGGGGAAGGTGGGTGGGTGGGGAGGGGATGAAGTGAGACACTGGGAGGTGATAGGTGAAACCAGGTGAGGGGGAAGGTGGGTTGGGAGGGGGATGAAGTGAGACACTGGGAGGTGATAGGTGAGACCAGGTGAGGGTGAAGGTGGGTGGGTGGGGAGGGGGATGAAGTGATGCACTGGGAGGTGATAGGTGAGACCAGGTGAGGGGGAAGGTGGGTGGGTGGGGAGGGGGATGAAGTGAGACTGGGAGGTGATAGGTGAGACCAGGTGAGGTGGAAGCTGGGTGGGTGGGGAGGGGGATGAAGTGAGACACTGGGAGGTGATAGGTGAGACCAGGTGAGGGGGAAGGTGAGTGGGTGGGGAGGGGGATGAAGTGAGACACTGGGAGGTGATAGGTGAGACCAGGTGAGGGGGAAGGTGGGTGGGTGGGGAGGGGGATGAAGTGAGACTCTGGGAGGTGATAGGTGAGACCAGGTGAGGGGGAAAGTGGGTGGGTGGGGGAGGGGATGAAGTGGGGGAGGGGATGAAATGAGACACTGGGAGGTGATAGGTGAGACCAGGTGAGGGGGAAGGTGGATGAAGTGAGACACTGGGAGGTGATGGGTGAGACCAGGTGAGGGTGAAGGTGGGTGGGTTGGGAGGGGGATGAAGTGAGACACTGGGAGGTGATAGGTGAGACCAGGTGAGGGGGAAGGTGGGTGGGTGGGGAGGGGGATGAAGTGAGACACTGGGAGGTGATAGGTGAGACCAGGTGAGGGGGAAGGTGGGTGGGTAGGGGAGGGGGATGAAGTGAGGCACTGAGAGGTGATAGTTGAGACCAGGTGAGGGGGAAAGTGGGTGGGTGGGGGAGGGGATGAAGTGGGGGAGGGGATGAAATGAGACACTGGGAGGTGATAGGTGAGACCAGGTGAGGGGGAAGGTGGATGAAGTGAGACACTGGGAGGTGATGGGTGAGACCAGGTGAGGTGGAAGCTGTGTGGGTGGGGAGGGGGATGAAGTGAGACACTGGGAGGTGATAGGTGAGACCAGGTGAGGGGGAAGGTGGGTGGGTGGGGAGGGGGATGAAGTGAGACACTGGGTGGTGATAGGTGAGACCAGGTGAGGGGAAGGTGGGTGTGTGGGTGAGGGGGATGAAGTGAGACACTGGGAGGTGATAGGTGAGACCAGGTGAGGAGGAAGGTGGGTGGGTGGGGAGAGGATGAAGTGAGACACTGGGAGGTGATAGGTGAGACCAGGTGAGGGGGAAGGTAGGTGGGTGGGGAGGGGGATGAAGTGAGACACTGGGAGGTGATAGGTGAGACCAGGTGAGGGGGAAGGTGGGTGGGTAGGGGAGGGGGATGAAGTGAGGCACTGAGAGGTGATAGGTGAGACCAGGTGAGGGGGAAGGTGGATGAAGTGAGACACTGGGAGGTGATGGGTGAGACCAGGTGAGGGGGAAGGTGGGTGGGTGGGGAGGGGGATGAAGTGATACACTGGGAGGTGATAGGTGAGACCAGGTGAGGGGGTAGGTGGGTGGGTGGGGAGGGGGATGAAGTGAGACAGTGGGAGGTGATAGGTGAGACCAGGTGAGGGGGAAGGTGGGTGGGTGGGGAGGGGGATGAAGTGAGACACTGGGAGGTGATAGGTGGAAGAGGTAAAGGACTGAAGAAGGAGGAATCTGATAGGAGAGGAGAGTGGACCATGGGAGAAAGGGAAGGAGGAGGGGTATCAGAGGGAGCTGATGGTCAGGTAGGGAGAAGAGAAGAGGTATGAAGGGATCCAGAATGGGGAATAGAAAAAGAAGGAAGGGAGAGGGAGAGAAATTGATGTTCGTGCCATCAGGTTGGAGGCTACCCAGATGGAATATGTTGCTCCTCCAACCTGAGAGTGGCCTCATCGTGGCAGTAGAGGAGCCACAGACTGACATGGCAGTATGGGAATGGAGAGTTAAATTGAAATGGGTAGTCACTGGAAAATCCTGCCTGTTGTGATGGAAAGGTGCTCGAAATTCAGAGCAATGGTTTAAGATCTCCACTGAGGGAAGACACTATTGACGGCAGCATTCCCTTATTACTGAATGGAGAATCAACCTGAGAGTTCTTTCAGTTCCGGGGCTTGAACCCAAAACTTTCTGCATGGGTAATCAAATTTGGGAGCTCTGAGAAGGCCAGGACATAACAATCAAAGTTGAGTTTATTGTCATTTCAAAGTTCAAAGTAAATTTATTATCAAAGTACATATATATCATCATATACTACCCTGAGATTCATTTTCAGACAGGCATACATAGCTTTTGAATATAATTCATGCAACTGACGCTATTTAACAATTGTTCTCTCTAAGCTCAGGTGATATTAAGCAATGAGGCAAGCCCAAGCTTGTATTCTGAGGGTGAGCCCTCTGGTCCTAGTCTCCCCCACCACAGGAAACGCCCTCTCCACCTCCGCTATTTCTATAGTCAAGATGTTTCAGTTAGATCCCCCTTGTTCTTCTAAAATCTAGCAAGTTCTGGCTCAGAGCCTTCGAGCAATACTTAACCCTTTCATTCCCAGAATCATTCTCATGAACCTCCTCTGGACCCTCTCCAATACCAACACATCCTTTCTGAGATATGGTGTCAGAACTGCTCACAGTACTCCAAGTGTGGTCTGACCAATGCCTTATAAAGCCTCAGATTTCCTACCTGATCCCTGTCTCCTGCACTTCCCTCATCCGGGATCAGCCATGATGGAATGATGGATCAGACTTGATGGGCTGAATGGCCTAATTCTGCTCCTATGTCTAATGCTCTAACCTGTGCAGCAGCTTTGAGTGTCCTATGGAAGTAGACTCCAGATCCCCCTGATCCTCCACACTGCCAAGAGCTTTACACTTAATATTATGTTCTGCCTTCATATCTGACCTACCAAAATGAACTACTTCACACTAATCTGGGTTGAACTCCATTTACCACTTCTCAGCCCAGTTCTGCATCCTATGATGTAACATCTGATAACCCTCCAGACTATCCACAACTTTTGTGTCATCAGCAAACTTACTAGCCCACCCTTTACTTCCTCATCCAGGTCATTTATAAAAATCGCAAAGAGGAGGGGTCCCAGAACAGGAGGAGTTAGAGCTACGACTGAGAAGGCGGCACACAGGTCTGGGAGCGAAGTTTAAAAGGGGGAAGCTTTGCGGGAACTCAGCTATAACTAGCACATCAATCGTGTACTGGAGAACAGGGAAGGTTCAGGCATAAAGGAGAGACACTGCCTAGCAGAGCTGTCATCAAAGTGATCTGAGTCAGAGTGGTAGACTTTGGCTCATTTGGGCTTTGGCAATGTAAGTGGGTAAATGGACTTCATTTTGTCCTTGCATTTTTTGAGGAATAGAGAGCATGTCTGTAGGGTTAATGCTTTGCTCTGGGTTTCAGATATGGGAATCTTGGGAATCTTCCAGTCTCCCAGAGGGCCACATCTGCACCAAGATGCAGCTCCTGAGAGACTGTGTTAGGGGTAGTTTCTTTGGCAGTTTGAATGGGGCATGACTGCGCAAGCGCGTGAAAGTCAGCCCGTGAGGCAGCGGGAGAGTTAAAAAGCAAGCAGATTAACGGAGTGGGCGACATAGTAGCGGGTGACAGAGTAGGAAGGCTTTGGTGAGCAGATGCTGAGAACGAGCTTGCTCCCAGACAGGTAAGGTCGGCTAAGCTCCTTTAATTGATCTAATTAGCTTTGGAGTAGGGAATGGAGGTAGCAGTTAGGGCAGTTGAGTGCTCCGTTTGCAGTATGTGGGATGTCAGGGCGAGCACAATTGTCCCTGGTGACTACACCTGCAAAAGGTGCATCCAGCTGCAGCTCCTGACAAACCGTGTTAGGGAACTGGAGCTGGATGAACTTTGGATCATTCGGGAGGCAGAGGCAGAAATAAACAGGAGTTACAGGGAGACAGTCACCCCTAGGAGTCAGGAGACAGGTAGTTGGGTGACTGTCAGGAGAGGGAAGGGGAATAGACAGGATGAGCAGAGCACCCCTGTGGCTGTTCCCACCAATAATAGGTATATCATTTTGGATACTGTTGATGGGGACGACCTACCAGGGACAAGTTGCAGTGGCTGCGTCTCTGGCACTGAGACTGGACCCTCAGCTCAGAAGGGAAGGAGGGAAAAGAGGAGAGCAGTAGTGATAATAGTTAGGAAGACGGATAAGATGGGACAGATCAAGAATCCCGGATGGCCTGTTGCCTCCCTGGTGCCAGGGTCCACGGTATCTTGGATCGAGTTCTCAGTATTCTCAAGAGGGAGGGGGAGCAGCCGGATGTCGTGGTCCATGTAGGGACCAATGACGTGGGTAGGAAGAGTGAGGAGGTCCTGAAAGGTGAGTTTAGGGAGTTAGGCACCAAGTTACAGGACAGGATCTCCAGGATAGCAATCTCAGGATTGCTAAGAGTGCCACATGCAGGCGGGTTTAGAAATAGTAAGATAGTGCAGATATATACATGGCTGAAGACATGGTGCAGGAGGGAGGGCTTCAGATTTATAGATAATTGGGCAGTTTTCCAGGGAAGGTGGGACCTGTTCCGGCGGGACTGTTTAAATCTGAACTGGAGGGGAACAAATATTCTTGCAGGTAGGTTTGCTAGAGAGGCTCCAGTGGATTTAAACTAGATACAAGGCGGTGGTGGGGGGGGGGGGGGTACCAGAGTGTAGGAACAGATGTATGGGAGAAGGAAGAAAAAGAAGGTAGTAAAGTTGTTTGCACTGTTAGTGATAAGCAAAGAGTTAGAGGTGGAAAATTTCTTAAATGCATTTATTTTAATGCTAGGAGCATTGTAAGAAAGGTGGATGAGCTTAGAGCATGGATTGGTACCTGGAATAATGATGTTGTAGCTATTAGTGAAACAGGGTTTCAGGAGGGGTGTGATTGGCAACTAAATATTCCTGGATTTTGTTGCTTCAGGTGAGATAGAATCGGAGAGACAAGAGGGGGAGGTTTTGCATTGCTTGTCAGAGAAGATTTTACAGCGGTGCTCTGACAGGATAGATTAGAGGGCTCATATAGGGAGGCTATTTGGGTGGAATTGAGGAATGGGAAAGGTGTAGTAACACTTATAAGGGTGTATTATAGACCACCTAATGAGGAGCGAGAATTGGAGGAGCAAATTTGTAAGGAGATAGCAGATATTTGTAGTAAGCACAAGGTTGTGATTGTGGGAGACCCTAATGACAATTGTATACAGGCCCCCAAACAGCATCTGGGATGTGGATTACAAATTACAGCAGGAATTAGAAAAGGTATGTCAGAAGGGCAAAGTCATGATAATCGTTGGGGATTTTAACATGAAAGTGGATTAGGAAAACCAGGCCAGTACTGAACCTTAAGACAGAGGATTTGTACAATGTCTAAAGGATGGCTTTTTAGAATAGCTTGTTGTTGAGCATAACAAGTTTATGGAGGTGATAAGAGAGCTTAAGGTTAAGGAACCCTTAGGGAACAATGATCATAATATGATCGAGCTCACTTTGAAATTTGAGAAGGGTTGTGTCTCTATTTCAGTGGAATAAAGGATATTACAATGGAATGAGAGGAGAACTGCCCGAAGTTGACTGGAAAGGGACATTTGCAGGAAGGACAGCAGAGCAGCAATGGCTGGAGTTTCTGTGAAAAATGAGGGAAGTGCAAAACAGATGTATTCCAAATAAGAAGATATTTTGAAAGGGAAGAAGGACACTTTCGTGACTGACAAGTAAAGTCACAGCCAAATTAAAAACAAAAGAGAGGGCATACAAGGAAGCCAAAGCTAGTGGGAAGATAGAGGATTGGGAAACTTTTAAAAACTTGCAAAAGGAAACTAAGAAATTCTTTAGGAAGATGAATTAAGAAAGAAAGTTGGCAATTAATATCAAATAAGATACTAAAATCTTTTTTTAAGTATATGAGGGGTTATTGATAAGTTCGTGCCCTAAGGTAGAAGGAGATGAGTTATACAGCTCTCATTACATGCACATGCAGTTCAACTCTTTGAGTGATTATGCAGAAAGTTTGAAGTTAATAACTCATCTCCTTCTACCTTAGGTCATGAATTTATCAATCACCCCTGCTGTGGACATTTTCTGGAGGTCCAAGATCCGTATGCTCCACGACCGCTGGACTAAGTGTGTAAATGTAGGAGGGGACTATGTTGAAAAATAAATGTGCTAGGTTTTCTAAAATTGACTCCTTCTACCTAAGGCCACAAACTTATCAATCACCCCTCGTATAAAGGGTAAAAGAGTTGAGGGTAGATATAGGATCAATAAAAAATGATGTTGGAAATATTGTAATGAGAGACACAGGAACTGAATGCAAATTTTGTATCAGTGTTCACAGTGGAAGGTATCTGCAGTATACCGGACATTCAAGAGTGTCAGTGATGTATGTGCAGTGAAAATTATGACTGAGATGGTGCTCAGGAAGTTTAATGCTCTGAGGATGGATAAATCTCCTGGACCTCCTCAGCTTCTGAAGGAAGTAGCTGGAGAGTATGCAGAGGCACTAACAATGATCTTTCAAGAGTCGGTAGATTCTGACATTGTACCAGATGACTGGAAAATTGCAAATGTTACTCCACTATCTAAGAAGGGTGGGTAGCAGCAGAAAGAAAACTAAAGACCAGTTAGCCTGATGTCAGTGGTTGGGAAGTTGTTGGAATCGATTGTGAGGGATGAGATTATGGAGTACCTGGAGGCACATGACAAGATAGGCCAAAGCCAGCATGGTTTCCTGAAAGGAAAATCCTACCTGACTAACCTACTGCAATTTTTTGAGGAAATTACAAGCAGGGTAGACACGGGAGATGCAGTGGATGTGGTGTACTTGGATTTTCAGAAGGCCTTTGGCAAGGTGCTGCAGATGAAGCTGCTTAGCAAGATAACAGCCCGTGGAATTACAGGGAAGTTACTAGCATGGGTGGAGCATTGGCTGATCAGCAGAAAACAGAGAGTGGGAATGAAGGGATCCTATTCTGGCTGGATCTGTGGCTAAATTTGCCAATGATACAAAGATAGGTGGTGTTGAGGAAACAGAGAGCCTGCAGAGAGACTTAGATAGTTTAGGGGAATGGGCAAAGAAGTTGCAAATGAAATACAATATGTGGGAAAGTGTATGGTCATGCACTTTGGTGGAAGAAATAAACAGGCAGACTAATATTTAGATGGGGAGAGAATTCAAAAGGCAGACATGCAGAGGGACTTGGAAGTCTGTGCAGGATACCCTAAAGGTTAACCTCCAGGTTGAGTCGGAAGTGAAGAAGGCAAATACAATGTTGGCATTCATTTCTAGAGGTATAGAATATAAGAGCAGGAATGTGATGTTGAGGCTCTATAAGGCATCATGAAACCACAGTTGGAGTATTGTGTGCAGTTTGGGCTCCTTATTTTAGAAAGGATATGCTGACATTGGAGAGGGTTCAGAGAAGATTCACGAGAATGATTCCAGGAATGAAAGTGTTACCATATGAGGAATATCTGGCAATTCTTGGTCTGTATTCCCCGAAGTTCAGGAGAATGAGGGGGATCTCAGAAACATTCCAGATGTTAAAAGGTATTAATGGATTAGATATAGCAAAGTTATTTCCCATGGTAGGGGATTCTAATACAAGAGGGCACAATTTCAGGATTGAAGGACGTCCATTTAGAATAGAGATGTGGAGAAAGTACTTCAGTCAGAGGGTGGTAAATCTCTGGAATTTGTTGCCATGAATGAGCAGCTGTGGAGGCCAAGATATTGATTGTATTTAAGGCGGAGATAGATAGGTTCTTGATTAGCCAGGGCATCAAAGGGTCTGGGGAGAAGGCAGGGGAGTGAGGATGACTGGAAGAATTGGATCAGCCCATGATTGAATGGCAGAGCAGACTTAATGGGCCGAATGGCCTACTTCTGCTCCTATATCTTGTGGTCTTATGGTCCAACAGTTACCTGTGGAATACCACTGGTCATCAACCTCCATGCAGAATATGACCCGTCTACAACCACTCATTGCCTTCTGTGGGTAAGCCAATTCTGAATTCACAAAGCAAGGTCTCCTTGGATCCCATGCCTCCTTACTTTCTGAATGAGCCTCTCGTGGGGAAACTTATCAACAATTGCCCACAGTTGCCAAGGTCCTTTTCCCTGGTGAATACTGAAGCAAAGTATTCATTAAGTACCTCCGCTATGTCCTCTGACTCCATGCACATGTTTCTACTCACTCCTGATTGGTCCTGTGCTCACACGGCTCATCCTCTTGCTCTTCACATACTTGTAGAATGCCTTGGGGTTTTCCTTAATCCTGCTCACCAAAGCCTTCTCATAGCCCCTTCTAGCTCTCCTAATTTCAATCTGAAGCTTCTTTCTGGCAATCTTGTAATTTTCTAGAGCTCTAACAGTTTCTTGAACTTTTAATAAGCTTTTATTTTCTTAACTAGATTTTCCACATCCTTTGTACACCATGGTTCTTTTACCCTACCATCCTTTCCCCGAACATACCTATGCAGAACGCTATGCAAACATTTGCCACTTTTCTGCCATGCATTTCCCCCCCCCGAGAACATCTGCTCCCATACAGATTAAGAGGGCACAGCTTTAGAATAGAGAGATGTCTGTTTCGGACAGAGATGAAGAGGAATTTCCTTTGCCAAAGGGTTGTTACTCTTCGAGCAAGGTCCCAGAGGGGCATGTGCTTATTGTACCTCTATTTAGGAGGGGAACAAGGGAAAATATGCGAACTGTAGACCAGTTAATCTCATGTCAGTTGTAGTGAATTTGCTAGAAAAAATTCTTCGTGATTATGTGAGCATTTGGAAACGCATGGCCTAATTAAGGAAAGCCAGCGTGGCTTTGTGTGTATGTAGCTGGTCATGCTTTGCCGAGTTTTTTGAGAAGGTGACGATGATTGATGAGGTTAGGGTAGTGGATTTTGTCTACGTGGATTTTATTAAGGCATTTGAGTAAGTCCCTCATGGGAGACTCATCCAGAAAGTCATGTGGCATGGGATAAGTGGAACCTTGACTGTTTGGATAAAAAAAACTGACCGCAGTATTGTGTTCAATTCTGGTCACCTCATTATAGGAAGGATGTGGAAGCTATGGAAAGGGTACAGAAGAGATTTACCAGGATGCTGCATGGTTTGGAGAACAAGTCATATGAAGCAAGGTTAGCAGAGCTGGGACTTTTCTCTTTGGAATGTAGAAGAATGAGAGGGGACTTGATAGAGGTCTACAAGATTATGAGAGGCATAGATAGGGTGGATAGTCAGTACCTGTTTCCCAGGGCACCAATAGCAAACACCAGAGGGCATATGTACAAAATTAAGGGAGGGAAGTTTAGGGGAGACATCAGGGGTAAGTTTTTTTACACAGAAGGTTGTGAGTGCCTGGAATGACTTGCCAGAGATGGTGGTGGAGGCTAAAACATTAGGGGTATTTAAGAGCCTCTTGGACAGGCACATGGATGAAAGAAAAATGGAGGGTTATGGGGTAATGTGGGTTTAGTACTTTTTTTATATAAGGATTATATGGGTCGGCACAACATGAAGGGCTGAAGGACCTGTACTGTGCTATGGTTCAATGGAGGCTAATCCAGAAGATTAAAGTACATGGAGACCGCCTGTTTGGATTTAGAACTGGCTTGTGCAGAGAGAACAGAGGGTAGTGGTTGAAGGGACTTATTTAGGCTGGACTTCTGTAGTTAGTAGAGTTCCACAGGGATCTGTGATGGGACCTCTGCTGCTTGTGATGTATATAAATGACCTGGATGAAAATGTAGATGGATGGGTTAGTAAACTGAGGATCATATCAAGATTGGTGGAGTTGTAAGTAGTGAAGACTGGCAAATACAGTGCGATATAGATCAGTTCCAGATATGGGCTGAGAAATGGCAGATGGAGTTTAACCCAGATAAATGTGAGGTGTTGCACCTTAGCAGTGCGAATGCAAGGAGACAAGGGTTGCTAAGCAGAGTTCATAGCTCATTGAAAGTGGCTACTCAGGTTGGTTAAGAAGGCTTATGGAATGTTTGCTTTTATTAGTCGAGGCATTGAGTTCAAAATATGCAAATTTGTAAAACCCTGGTTAGGCCACATCTGGAGTACTGCATACAGTCCTGGTCTCCTCACTATAGGAAGGATGTTGAGGCTTTGGAGAGGGTGCAATAGAGGCTGACCAGGATGTTGCCTCGTTTAGACAGATGTGCTATCACAAGAGGTTGGATAACCTTGTGTTGTTTTCTCTGGAGCACCAGAGGCTGAGGGGAGATCTGAAAGCTTTACAAAATTATGAAGCGTAGAGTGGACAGAGAGATTGTTTCTCAGGTTCGGAATGTCTTATACCAGGGTCATGCATTGAAGATGAGAGTGTAGGTCCAAGGGGGATGTGAGGGGTAAGGTTTTTTTTTACTCAGTAAGTGCTAGATGCCTATAATGTGCTGTATGGGGTGGTGGTGGAGGCAAATCTTCTGGGCAGACACATAGATGCAAGGAGAATAGTGAGATATGGACGTGGTGGAGGAAGCAGTTATTAGTGTTTGGATGTTTCTTGATGTGCTTTTTAGCTGGTTCAGAACATTGTGGGTCAAGTGGCCTGTTCTATGCGCTAATCTGTATAATTTATTACCACAGACCGCTGTGGAGGTCCAGTCACTAAGTGGAGGACAGCCTAATTCTGCTGTCCCTGTGGATAGGAGAGCATTTCTTCATGTCAAATATTAACACACATTTGAGGAAAGAGAGGGAAAGTTTTAAAGCAATTTACTTTGTTTTTTTTTAATCATCCATTGAAGCTTTAGGATCACTTCAGAGTAATAAATCCCCAGAAGATGGTTTTCCTCCTGAATTTTATAAAAAAAATTAAAGATTTATTAATTCCTCCTTTTATGGAATTAATATACCAAGTGGAAAGAATGCATAAACTCCCACAATCTTTTTAAAAGCGATCATAACTGTATTGCCAAAAAAAGATAGAGATCCTTTAAAACCAACATCATATGGACCTATTTCTTTGTTGAATAGATTATAAAATAGCAAAAATTTTATCTAATAGAATATCTAAATATTTACCAAAATTAATACATATGGATCAAACAGGTTTTATTAAAAACAATCAATGGATAACCCGGTTACTTAGTATAATTCATTTGGCACAAAAAAGAGGAAATGAGTGTGGCAGTTGCTTTGGATGCCGAGAAAGCATTTGATAGATTGGAATGGGATTTTTTATTTAAGGTATTGGAAAAATATGAGTTAGGAAAATCTTTTATACAATGGATTGAAACCTTAAATACTAATCCTCAAGCTAAAGTAGTTACAAATGGTCAGATTTCAACACCATTTTGCTTAACGAGGTCAACTAGACAAGGCTGCCCATCACCTGCTTTATTTGTATTGGCAATAGAACCATTAGCTGAATTAGAACAGATTCAGACGCTGTAGGCTTTATAAGATTAATTTATTTGCTGATGATGTTTTGATTTATTTAACAAACCCATTGCAATCTTTGCAAAGATTATCTTTTAGATTGGAAGAATATGGGAAAGTATCAGGGTATAAAGTGTATATTAGGATAAAAGTGAAATTTTACCCCTTACCAAAGGAAATTATAATCAATGTCGATTAGTAACTCAATTTCGATGGCCAATAAATGGGATAAAATATTTAGGTATGAGTCGCTAATGATGTAAAAAATTTATATAAACAAAATTATTTGCCATTATTAAAAAAAATAAGAGGATCTTGATAAATGGATGATGTTACCAATAACATTAATAGGTAGTTAATGCTGTAAAAATGAATAATTTCCTAGATTGCAATATTTATTCCAAACTTTACCAATACAATTACCTCAGAAGTTTTTTCAAGAATGGAATAAATATGTAAGGAAATTTCTTTGGAAAGATGTCAAGAATATCATCGGAAAAATTGACATGTAAATTTGATTTAGGAGGGTTACAACTTCCAAATTTTAAGAATTATTATAAAGCAAATCAATTTATTGCATCTTTTTTTGATGAAGAAAAACCGGGATGGATTTGAATAGAATTAGATAGGAGAAAACATACCAGAAGATTTTATATATAAATGGAAATCCAAATGGATACGGGAAAAAAAAGAATCTCCTATATTAAGACACTTGATTGATTTATGGAATAAGGTAAATATGGACGATGATAAAGAAATCTTTATTAGCAAAAAGAACTTTCATTCAAAAGACTTATTCCTTTTACAATGGATAATAAACTTTTACATAATTGGTTCCAAAAGGGGATTAAATATATAGGTGATTGTTTTGAAGGAGGTATATTGATGTCATTTGATCAATTAAAAAACAAATATAAAATATCAAATAACACTCTTTTCTGTTATTTTCAATTAGATGCTTATTTACGAGAAAAGCTGGGACAAACAATGTTGATGCCAAAACCTAGTGAAATAGAAATATTAATTCAAAAAGGAAAAATTAAAAAATTTACATCTTGTATGTATAATTTGATTCAAAAACAGACAATTAAATCAGGAATTCATAAATCAAGACAAAAATGGGAATCTGATTTGAATGTTATAATTGATGGAAAAACTGGTCAAGATTATGTTCTTATAGTTTGAGAAATACAATAAATGTTCAACTTAGATTAATATAATATAATTTTTTTACATCAATTATATATAACACCACAGAAAATAAATAGATTAAATTCAAATATGTCTGACCAATGTTTTCGATGTAATCAAGAAATTGGTACTTTTTTACATTCTACTTGGTCTTGTTTTAAAATTCAACCATTTTGGATAAATCTAAGACTTTTATTGGAACAAATTACTGGAGTATAACTCCCACATAGTCCAGTATTATTTTTATTAGGAGACATTGAAGGGACAATACCAAAACTTAAATTGAATAAGTATCAGAAAAAATTTATAAAAATTGCATTGGCAGGAGCCAAAAGAGTTATCGCAGTTACTTGGAAATCTGATTTATATTTAACTATGGATTGTTGGAATAATGAAATACATAGTTGTATTCCACTTGAAAAAATTACATACAATCTAAGAAATGAATGATACATTTTTGAAAATTTGGCTCCCATACTTACAAAAGACAGGACTAAATACATAGGTCCTTTGAAGATAAAATTATAAAGTAATTGGGGAAAGTAAAAATAAATATTAAAATGCTCCATGGAGCATGTGGGGATCCTCCAATAACCAGGCAATCTTTCTCTTCTTTTTTTCTTTCTTTCTTTAGATAAGGGTTAAGGGGGGGGGGAGGGTTAATATTATTTTTCTTACTATTTTATCATCATATTTATTCTTTGTAATTTTCTAAAATTTAATAAATTAAAAAAATTTAAATTATGGATGTGGTATTAGCACACAGCAGTATTAGCAGCACACGTGACTTTGTCACCCGTAGAAATCACAGACATTTTCAGATCACATTATAGTTGTTACATATATCTTATATTATTTATGGCAGGCTCATCACTACTTGATATGTAATGCTTTAATAAAAGAGCCACATATATTACTATATATATATTTAAAAAATCATCCATCGAAGACATCTTCAAAGATGATGCCTCAAGAAGGTGGCATTAAGGGCTCTCACCATCCTGGACACCCATTTCACTGGCACCAGAGGTGGTACAGGAGTTTGAAGACCCACAGCTTTTTCCCCTTCACCATTAGATTCAGAACAGCCCACAAACACTACACATACACTGTAGCCTGCCACCACCAATCTTGTACCTCCACTGCACCCTACATGCATTTTGAAATATATTTGGGGTAATATTTTATGTGCTGTGTGAGATATGTATTGTGCACTGTGGTCCAGAGGAATGTAGTTTCTTTTGGTTGTATATATATACAGTCCAGTGACAATAAACTTGAAGATGTATTTTTTTAACTCAGCAACCAGTGAGGGAATAGACATCAGACTGGTGTTCAAAGTCAGAGAGAGGACAGGGGAAGGGTATCTCAGCAGTTCGGAAGGAAACATGTCAGTGAGCTCAGTTACTGTTCATAGACATCACACCCGCCTGGTCCTCTCTTTTTACAACCTTGCAACTTTATTGAATCTCAAAAAACCGTACATACAACTAGCAGGGGTTTACAAATCTAATAACAATTTCAAATTAAAATACAATTCCCATTGTCTACCAAATACTCAATTCAGGGGAGAGGGACACCATTCTCAGTCCCTCTCCGAACACACCCAGGCATGGATGTAACCCCAAAGAGGAGTGGGCAGCCCATGAATGGCCATATCAGGAGCAGGCCCACTAGGCAATCCCCCGAGCAACCCACACGCCCTCTGCACTGCAAGCCTGTAGATCAGGAGTGCTGCCGGAAGTTGAGGAGGAGTGCTTTGAGATAGTCTACAAGGGCTGTACAGGGGTGGAAAGATCCAGCTTGGTCCACAGATATGGAAATGTACGTCCATCTTCACAAGTATCCAGTGCAGCACCAGGGTTCTCGCAGCGTCATAACCCATCAGCAAAGCTTCCATACCAAAGAACAGTCAACGTTTCCAGTCAGGCTCCTTCAGGACTGAGAAAGACAGTAAGCTGAAGCTGCAGAGATGAGGGAAGGAGGAATTCAGGGCACAATTGTTTACAAGACAAGACCACGGCTACCATGTGAAAGGCAGATGAGAAAGATTGGCAGTTTTTGATCAGTTAAAATGATCACATTGGAAAAACATGGAACAGTCCTGTAACAGTTAGCATAATGCCTTGTTTCATGCAGGTAGAAGGGATTACTTGTGGTAGCTATTTCATTTTAATCCAATTAGTTTGGTACATCATTGTGGAACAAAGTATCGCTTCCTGTGCTGTATGGGTGTTTGTGTTCTACATTAATGGTAGGACAGCACGGTAGCATAGTGGCTAGTGCAATGCAGTGCCCGAGATCAGGTTCAATTCCCACTACTAGCTGCAAGGGGCTTGTACACATATTGTATTGTAGACACAATACAGGCTCTTCAGCCCACAAAGCTGTGCTGTACATGTCCCTGCTTTAGAATTACCTAGGCTTTACCCATAGCCCTCTATTTTTCTAAGCTCCATGTAGCCATTAGGAATCTCTTAAAAGACCTTATCGTTTCCGCCTCCACCACTGTCACTGGCAGCCCATTCCATGTACTCACCACTCTCTGCATAAAAAAAAACTTCCACCTGACATCTCCTCTGTACCTAGTTCCATGCACCTTAAAACTGTATCCTCTCGTGCTAGCCATTTCAGCCCTGGGAAAAAGCCTCTGACTATCCACACGATCAATGCCTCTCATCATCTTATACACCTCTATCAGGTCACCTCTCATCCTCCACAGTTCTAAGTAGAAAAGGCCGAGTTCATTCAACCTGTTTTCATAAAGCCAGGCAACATCCTTGTAAATCTCCTCTGCACCCTTTCTATGGTTTCCACATCCTTCCTGTAGTGAGGCGACCAGAATTGAGCACAGTACTCCAAGTAGGACGTGACCAGGGTCCTATATAGCTGCAACATTACCCCTCGGCTGCTAAATTCAATTCCACGATTGATGAAGGCCAATACACCGTATGCTTCTCAACCACAGAGTCAACCTGCACAGCTGCTTTGAGTGTCCTAAGGACTCGGACCCCAAGATCCTTCTGATCCTCCACACTGCCAAGTGTCTTACCATTAATACTATATTCTGCCATCATATTTGACCTACCAAAATAAACCAGCTCACACTTATCTGTGTTGAACTCCATCTGCCACTCCTCAGCCCAATTTTGCATTCTATCAATGTCCTGTTGTAACCTGACAGCCCTCCACACTATCTATCCACAATACCCCCGACCTTTGTGTCATCAGTATGTTCTCCTGGTAATGGCACAGGTCTCCTCTGGGTGCTGCAGCTTCCTGAAGACATACTGGTTGGGTTAGTAAATTGCGGGCACGCTAAGTTGCCACAGCAGCGAAGCAGCCCTTGCAGGCTGCATACAGCTCACCCCTGGGTTTTGTTGATTGTTAATCACAATTCAGTTGTTCCTATAGGAACATCCTTGTTTTCTCCAACTTTTCAGGTTGAGATCCCTTACCTGGGTGCAGATGAAGGGTCTCAAGACAAAACATTTTCCCACCAAGTTCCCCCAGCATTCTGCATCTTGCCCAAAATTCCACATCTGTAGTCTTATGAGACTCCCCCCCACCACACATCGTTTTATTCTTCAGTGTCTTGAATAATCTGTATAATTTATGTATATTAGAGATATAGTACAGAACAGGCCCTCGACTTAACTCCTAGCCTAAACATGGGACAATTTACCATGACCAATTAACCTACTAACCAGTACATCTGAACATAGGAAGAAACTGGAACACCCAGAGGAAATCTACATGCAAAGTCCTTACAGACAGCACCGGAGATGAAGGCTGAACTCCAACGCTAATAGCGTCACACTAACCACTACGCGACCGGGATGCTCTATTATACCAATGCTGCCAGCATCTTCAAGCTGCCAGCAAGTTTTTCACTTCACCATACTTGTGCACACAATAAACTGTAACTTAGCACAAAGTTCAGGTGGAACTCAGGTCAGGCACCATCTATGGAAATGAATAAACAGACGTTTCAGGCCAGGACCTTCCTTCAGGACTGGAAAGTGAGCCAGACTGAGAAGTTGGTGGTAGAGGGAGGAGTACAAGCTGGGAGGTGATAGGGGAGGGTAGAGGGGATGCAGTTGCTGGGGAGGAGTGGGGAGGAAGGGTGATAAGCGGAAAAGGTAAAGGGCTGAAGAAGGAATCTCTTAAGAGTAGACTAGACTGTGAAAGAAAGGGAAGGATGGAATGATGATCAGGTGAGTAGAAAGGGTAAGAGGTGAAACCAGACTGGGGAATAGAAAAAGAGAGGAAGATGGTGTTAACTACAGATAATTTCTCCACACCCTCTCCACATATCACTGTCTCCAGTCTCATTCCTCATACGCAAGGAATTTTTCTATTGTCCTCAGTGCCACAGAACAGGCAACAGGAATGTACGAGATCCAGCGTCCCCATAAGCCGGGGTTACTGGACTGACAAGGATAACGAGAAAACGAGTTCCTCTCCGCAGGGGGAAACAACACCCACAGCACTGAGCAGCTGGGATAAAGCTGATCCTGCAGTCTGAACACTCCACGTGATCATCAACAGCATCCATCTTTACATCTACTGGCAACGTTAAACACTCACACTCAGTTCTCTGGTCGTGTGCTGGGTTCTGGGTAACTGAGCACAGCAGAGTACTCACCAATTCCCCTCCTGTCCCCATGATGCCCGGCCCAGTGTGTACCTCCAGCTGCCGACACCCTACGTTGCTGTCTGATGTTTTTACCCCACTACGCATGAGAGACTGTGTGTCATTGGTTACTCACTTGCCGGACAGGTCCGTTACGTGGACAAAGGTGTCGATGAAGGAAGCAAAGATGTGGCAAACTCCAAATACATTCTCCCTCTCAGCCACCTGTGGTCCCAAACTGATCACCTGTTCTTCTTTCTCCTGTCATTTTTGGGGAGTCATTCTGAAAGAAGGCAGCACAGCAGCAAAGATATCATTAAGACTGTAAGAGTATAGAGAAAATCTACAAGGATGTTGCAGGGACTTGAGTGCCTGAGTTACAGGGGAAAGATGAATAGGTTAGGACTTGATTCTCTAGAACTTACAATATTGAGGGGAGATGTGAGAGGTATATAAAATTATGAGGAGTAGAGATGGGGTTTTTCCACTGAGGTTGGTTGAGACTACGACAAGTTCATGGGTTAAGGGTGAAAGGTGAAATGCTTATGGGGAACAGAGGGCTGTGAGAGTGTGGAATGAGTTGCCAGCAGAAGTGCTGGATGCGAGAACGATTTCAACACTGAAGGTTGGAGAAGTACATGGATGGGAGGGGGAGAGATAGTCGGGGTGCAGATCAACGGGACTGGGCAGAGTAACAGTTCACAACAGACTAAATGGGCCAAAGGTGCTGCTTCTGCGCTGTGGAGATGTACGATTCAATGCAACAAGAACTTTAGAAATGGACAGAGGCAGAAGGGGAACCCATGACACCTGGCGCTATCTCTAAGATGCTATACAAATGATTAAATACCCACGGTCTGGCCACTATAGAGAAAACACAATATGTACAAGGTAAGGTACTACAGCAACATGGAAACTGAATATGGCTTAGCAAGGGAATCAGGTGAGTTTTGCCAGTCACAGATTAATTACACACACACGCACACACACACACACACACTCACAATATAGGCCACCTCATCCTTGCTAATCCAGTACCATTGGCACATATCCCTTTCCTAACCACACACCTGCCCAAATAACTTAAATCTTCTTAGTAGATCTTCGTCAATCACCTCCTCTGACAGCTCACTCCACATAAGGATCAGCTCTCTTGAGTGCCCCTCAGCTTTTTGTAAATCTTTCACCTCTCACCTTAAACCTGCCAGATTTTGATTCCCTTTCTCTGGGGAAGAAAAGAGACAGTGAATCCGTCTATATCCCTCATGACTGTACAAGCTCTATTAGGCCGTTCCAAAGTGCCACCCTCTCCCTATACCTCAGGCCCTCAAGTCCTGGCAAAATTATTGAAAATCTTTGCTCTCTTTCCAATGTAAGGACTGCAATACAGCAACCAAGGGGCTATTTACATCCAGACTTAGATAACACCAAATAACAGGGCACCCACCTCCCCATTGATACTGTCACTGATACCAGGGGAAATGAAAAGATCAGAGGACTTTCAGCTCCTCTCTATGCAATTACAAAAGGTTTCTGTCAGGATTCCTCCTGGTATGTGCCAAGATGAGCAAGACAAAATGGAAGTTTGCAACATGGTGTCTAGCTTGTAATGTGGTGGCAGTGTGGAGACACACATGAAGACTGGATACAGAGAATGCTTTCCTCTTTACAGAGCCGACTAACATGAGACTGGATACCAGAGAAGAATGCTTTCCTCTTTAAAGAGCCACCCAAGCCAAGCGGAGCAAGGGACAAGGAACCACTGATAAATAGAAAGTGTCTGCGTGAAAGTCGTGTTAGATTTTTGAAGGGTATAAAAAGGGACAAATTCTTTCTGCAAGGTGGAAATTTCGCTTTGGCTGGGTCGCAACCACTGCTAAGAGCCCAGGATAGATACAAGGACGTGAGGAGGGAGACTGGGAAAGCTATCAGATATACGCAGTTCCCTTTGGCAGTGTTGTGAACCTTGACTCAGTGCATGGTTGAGATGTAGTATTATGTCTTTCACTACTTCATTAACCATTTTCATTCTTTATTGTTTGAACAAGTCCAATGAAACAATCCCACCTATACTTTCCTCCAATCAGCTTAATCAGATGCCCTCTGGTATTGGCCACTGTCACTCCAGGAAAGAGATGCTGTCTGTCCACTCTATGCCTCTTACAACCCTACACACTTCCATCAAGGAATGAATGTACGAGATCCAGCGTCCCCGTCAGCCGGGGTTACTGGACTGACAAGGATAACGAGAAAACGAATTCCTCTCTGCAGGGGGAAACGACACCCACAGCACTGAGCAGCTGGGATAAAGCTGATCCTGCAGTCTGAACACTCCATGTGATCCTCACCAGCATCCATCGTCACATCTACTGGCAACGTTAAACACACACTCAGCTCTCTGGTTGTGTGCTGGGTTCTGGGTAACTGAGCACAGCAGAGCACTCACCAATTCCCCTCCTATCCCCATGACGCCCAGCCCAGTGTGTACCTCCAGCTGCCGACACCCGTATCGATCTGTCTGGTGTTTTTATCCCACATCTGCTGTGACGGCGTGTGACATCGGTTACTCACTTGCCAGACAAGTCCGTTACGTGGACGGAGGTGTCACTGAAGGACGCAAAGATGTGGCAAACTCCGAATACGTCCTCTCCCTCAGCCACCTGTGGTCCCAAACTGATCACCTGCTCTTCCTTCTCCTTTCCTTTTCGGGGAGCCATTCTGAAAGAGAGTAGCACAGTAGCAATGTTAACAAGGCTGTGGAAGAGAACACCGACGCAGAACATTTATTCTTCACACCCAAGGATAGCACATAAGCACTTCGCAAACAATACTTAAGATCAGGTCAACACAAGAGAAAACACAACAAATAATCTGTACACAGATCCCACCGAGAGTAAAGTGGGAACAGAACATGTACAGAACCACTAGAAGAATCATCAGATACTTCTCGTAGTTACAGAGAGTAATGCTGTACAGAAACAGGCCATTCAGCCCAACACATTCATACTAACCAAGATGCACACCCATGCTAAAACCGAGCACAACAGTTTATGTTGAAGTAGTACATGACGTCGGTGAGGCTGAATTTAGAATATCGTGTGCAGTTCTGGTCACCTGGTGCAGGGAAGGTATCAATAAGACTGAAAGAATGCAGAGAAAACAGACAAGTATGTTGCCAGTACTTGAGGACCTGAGTTATAGGAAAAGATTGAATGGATTAGCACTGTAATCCCTGAAGAGTACCAGACCGAGGGGAAATCTGACAGAAGTATACATGGACATAGATGCAGATTAATTGCTCAGTTGAGTAGATGGCCTGAAAGGCCTGTTCCTATGCTGTAATGTTCTATGACAGCCCAAAGACGTACTGAGAGAAGCCTGGAGTTGTCAGCGTGTTTCAGATGCCAACACAGCTTGCCCATACTTACTAGCCTTAACCTGTACATCCACTGGGATGACGGAGGAAACTGCACCTTTTACAAGGAATCAAGTCCCAGCCCGGCCAACCTTCCCTTATAACTCAGGCTCTCAAGTCCCAGCAACATTCGTGACAATTATGTACCCTCTCCCTCCAGATTAATGACTGCAACACAGCAGCCACCGGGCCGTTTACGTCAAAAGCTAGATAAACCTCAATCAAGCACGCGAGTGATAGCACCACAAATATTGTATTACGACACCGAAACACCACATTGAAACCTATCGAATTTTGAGAGGATGTGCAGTGGATGCTTCCATTCCTAAAACCAGAGGACACAGCCTCAGAATAGATGAACCTCCATTTTGAACAGACCTGAAGAGGAATTTCTTAGCCACAGAGTGGCGAATCTGTAGAACACATTACCACAGGTGGTAGTGGAGGCGATAAGGCAGAGGTTGATGTATTCCAGGCAAGTCAGCACATGAAGGGACACAGGCAGAAGGCAAGAGATTGGGGCTGAGAAGGAAATGGATCAGCCATTATGAATTGGTACAGCCGACTCAATGAGCCAAATGGCCTAATTTTGTTCCCATCTTATGGTCTGATACTTTCGTCCAAAAGATGTCCAGTCAACAAATACATTAGCCGGCCACTGTCCCCCTTGGAAAGAGGTGCTGGTTGTCCACTCTACAACTCTACCAACCCTATAAACTTCTATCAAGGAATGTACGAGATCCAGCGTCCCTGTCAGCCGGGGTTACTGGACTGACAAGGATAGAAAGAAAACGAGTTCCTCTCTGCAGGGGGAAACGACACCCACAGCACTGAGCAACTGGGATAAAGCTGATCCTGCAGTCTGAAAACTCCACGTAATCCTCACCAGCATCCATCGTCACATCTACCGGCAACGTTAAACACTCACACTCGGTTCACAATCTGGTTGTGTGCTGGGTTGTGGGTAACTGAGCACAGCAGAGTGTTCACCAATTCCCCTCCTATCCCCTTGATGCCCAGCCCAGTGTGTACCTCCAGCTGCCGACACCCCATGTTCCTGCCTGGTGCTTTTACCCCACTATGGCTGCCGAGCCTGTGTGATTGGTTACTCACTTGCTAGACAGGTCCGTTACGGGGGCAAAGGTGTCGTTGAAAACTTCGAATACATTCTCCCCCTCAGCCACCTGTGGTCATCACCTGCTCTCCATTCTTCTCCTTTCCTTTTCGGGGAGCCATTCTGAAAGAGGGTAGCACAGTAGCAATGTAACAGGGGTTGTGGAAGAGGACACCGATACAGCACGCGTGTAGCGCATAAACACTAGACAAACAATTCAATACCCAACATCAGGTCAACACAACAGAGAAAACACAACAAGCAATTTGTACGGAGAAAGGTCTCATTTAACAGTAACGTGAGAACAGATCAACCACATCAGAGCCCATAATCACAGAGACGAATGCCACATAGAAACAGGCCGCTCAGCCCAACATATTCATACTAACCAAGATGCCCACTTATACTATCCCATTGCTCCAAATCCCTTTTAACATTGCCTATCCACGCACCACTCCAAGTAGCTTTTAAATCTTATCATTGAACCTGCCTCAAATCCCTCTGGCAGCTTATTGCACGTTAAGCACCACCCTCTGTAACAAAATGTTCAAAACTAATTTCTTATGTACGCAGAGAAAGAATCTCAGGGTCGTATGAGGTGACGTGCATGTACTCTGATAATAAATTTTACTTTGAAATGTTTGCCTCCAGGTCCTTTTAAACCTTTTCTCTCACCTCTCGGACAGCCTCCAGTCCACACTAGATACAGGTGTCCCCCACTTTACGGATGTTCGCTGTACGCCGCTTCGCTTTTACGAAAGGCCTACGTTAGTAACCTGTTTTAGCATTACAAAGAGGATTTTCGCTTTTACGAAAATTGTTCCCATATAAGTTAATGGTTCTTCGCTTTACGCCATTTCGGCATAAGAAAGGTTTCATAGTAACACTTTACCTTTGTAAAGGGCGGGGGGAACTCCTGTATTAAAGGTTAGCTTTATTTGTCACATCTACGTCGAAACATACAGTGAAATGGGTGCTTTTTGCACCAACAACTAACACAGTCTAACAATGCGCTGGGGCAGCCGGCAAGCGTCACTCTGTATCCTGTGCCAACATAGCACTGGCACAGCCCACTAACCCTCAATCACGTGTCTTTGGAACGTGGGAGGAAGCCGGCGCACTTTACATGGAATCAGTTCCGCCCTGCTCAAACCTCCCCTCAGAACTCAGACCCTCAACTTCTGACAGCATCAACACAGATCTTCTTTGCTCCCTTTCCAGCTTAATGACTGCAAGTCTGCCACCACAGGGCAGTTGACATCCAAAGGGAGACATAAACGGCACCCAGTGATAAACCCCGCCACCTCCCCCAGATATTCTGTAACTGATACCAGAGGGAATTAAATGAGTAACGGGATATGCAGCATGTCAAGACTCATCTCAATACAAACCTGGCTGGTCTGCAACACACATCATTTCT
Source organism: Hypanus sabinus (assembly GCF_030144855.1). Classification (NCBI taxonomy): domain Eukaryota; kingdom Metazoa; phylum Chordata; class Chondrichthyes; order Myliobatiformes; family Dasyatidae; genus Hypanus; species Hypanus sabinus. The sequence continues at coordinate 87,256,070 of NC_082720.1, forward strand.
GTGTTCTCCCCCCGACATTCCTGCAACCTTTTTTCCTTCACTATATTCAGCAACATGGCTGTCAGATTACAGACAGAGAACCCCACCTCTGAATGAACAGAATCCACAGCTCATCCCTAAAAGGCCTTTCTTGCATCTCAAGAATTGAATTCAAGCTGTAGACAACCCTTTGCTAAGGGAAAACTTCTCTCTGTATCCAGCCTGCTGTCTTGACAGTCTACGGATTGCAAACTTTGTCTCAGAGACAGATTAATTCAAAACCCTGAAGTAGGTGAAGGGGCAGCTCGCTCTGCGGCTGACTGTCTGAAGTCAGTGTACCGGCCCCCAGTCAGGTCATGAAGCTAGAACACAGAACACTACAGACCCTTCGGCCCATGATATCCTGCCTACTCCAGGTCAATCCAACCGTTTCCTCCCACATAACCTCCAATTTTCTATCATCCACGTGTCTATCTGAGAGTCTCTTAAATGTCCCTAATGTATCTGTCTCCATCACCACCCCAGGCACAGTGGTCCACTCACCCACCACTCTGTGTGAAAACCCAACATCCCACCTATACTTTCCTCCAATCAGCTTAATCAGATGCCCTCTGGTATTGGCCACTGTCACTCCAGGAAAGAGATGCTGTCTGTCCACTCTATGCCTCTTACAACCCTACACACTTCCATCAAGGAATGAATGTACGAGATCCAGCGTCCCCGTCAGCCGGGGTTACTGGACTGACAAGGATAACGAGAAAACGAATTCCTCTCTGCAGGGGGAAACGACACCCACAGCACTGAGCAGCTGGGATAAAGCTGATCCTGCAGTCTGAACACTCCACGTGATCCTCACCAGCATCCATCGTCACATCTACTGGCAACGTTAAACACACACTCAGCTCTCTGGTTGTGTGCTGGGTTCTGGGTAACTGAGCACAGCAGAGCACTCACCAATTCCCCTCCTATCCCCATGACGCCCAGCCCAGTGTGTACCTCCAGCTGCCGACACCCGTATCGATCTGTCTGGTGTTTTTATCCCACATCTGCTGTGACGGCGTGTGACATCGGTTACTCACTTGCCAGACAAGTCCGTTACGTGGACGGAGGTGTCACTGAAGGACGCAAAGATGTGGCAAACTCCGAATACGTCCTCTCCCTCAGCCACCTGTGGTCCCAAACTGATCACCTGCTCTTCCTTCTCCTTTCCTTTTCGGGGAGCCATTCTGAAAGAGAGTAGCACAGTAGCAATGTTAACAAGGCTGTGGAAGAGAACACCGACGCAGAACATTTATTCTTCACACCCAAGGATAGCACATAAGCACTTCGCAAACAATATTTAAGATCAGGTCAACACAAGAGAAAACACAACAAATAATCTGTACACAGATCCCACCGAGAGTAAAGTGGGAACAGAGCATGTACAGAACCACTAGAAGAATCATCAGATACTTCTCGTAGTTACAGAGAGTAATGCTGTACAGAAACAGGCCATTCAGCCCAACACATTCATACTAACCAAGATGCACACCCATGCTAAAACCGAGCACAACAGTTTATGTTGAAGTAGTACATGACGTCGGTGAGGCTGAATTTAGAATATCGTGTGCAGTTCTGGTCACCTGGTGCAGGGAAGGTATCAATAAGACTGAAAGAATGCAGAGAAAACAGACAAGTATGTTGCCAGTACTTGAGGACCTGAGTTATAGGAAAAGATTGAATGGATTAGCACTGTAATCCCTGAAGTGTACCAGACCGAGGGGAAATCTGACAGAAGTATACATGGACATAGATGCAGATTAATTGCTCAGTTGAGTAGATGGCCTGAAAGGCCTGTTCCTATGCTGTAATGTTCTATGACAGCCCAAAGACGTACTGAGAGAAGCCCGGAGTTGTCAGCGTGTTTCAGATGCCAACACAGCTTGCCCATACTTACTAGCCTTAACCTGTACATCCACTGGGATGACGGAGGAAACTGCACCTTTTACAAGGAATCAAGTCCCAGCCCGGCCAACCTTCCCTTATAACTCAGGCTCTCAAGTCCCAGCAACATTCGTGACAATTATGTACCCTCTCCCTCCAGATTAATGACTGCAACTCAGCAGCCACCGGGCCGTTTACGTCAAAAGCTAGATAAACCTCAATCAAGCACGCGAGTGATAGCACCACAAATATTGTATTACGACACCGAAACACCACATTGAAACCTATCGAATTTTGAGAGGATGTGCAGTGGATGCTTCCATTCCTAAAACCAGAGGACACAGCCTCAGAATAGACGAACCTCCATTTTGAACAGACCTGAAGAGGAATTTCTTAGCCACAGAGTGGAGAATCTGTAGAACACATTGCTACAGGTGGTAGTGGAGGCGATAAGGCAGAGGTTGATGTATTCCAGGCAAGTCAGCACATGAAGGGACACAGGCAGAAGGCAAGAGATTGGGGCTGAGAAGGAAATGGATCAGCCATTATGAATTGGTACAGCCGACTCAATGAGCCAAATGGCCTAATTTTGTTCCCATCTTATGGTCTGATACTTTCGTCCAAAAGATGTCCAGTCAACAAATACATTAGCCGGCCACTGTCCCCCTTGGAAAGAGGTGCTGGTTGTCCACTCTACAACTCTACCAACCCTATAAACTTCTATCAAGGAATGTACGAGATCCAGCGTCCCTGTCAGCCGGGGTTACTGGACTGACAAGGATAGAAAGAAAACGAGTTCCTCTCTGCAGGGGGAAACGACACCCACAGCACTGAGCAGCTGGGATAAAGCTGATCCTGCAGTCTGAAAACTCCACGTAATCCTCACCAGCATCCATCGTCACATCTACCGGCAACGTTAAACACTCACACTCGGTTCACAATCTGGTTGTGTGCTGGGTTGTGGGTAACTGAGCACAGCAGAGTGTTCACCAATTCCCCTCCTATCCCCTTGATGCCCAGCCCAGTGTGTACCTCCAGCTGCCGACACCCCATGTTCCTGCCTGGTGCTTTTACCCCACTATGGCTGCCGAGCCTGTGTGATTGGTTACTCACTTGCTAGACAGGTCCGTTACGGGGGCAAAGGTGTCGTTGAAAACTTCGAATACATTCTCCCCCTCAGCCACCTGTGGTCATCACCTGCTCTCCATTCTTCTCCTTTCCTTTTCGGGGAGCCATTCTGAAAGAGGGTAGCACAGTAGCAATGTAACAGGGGTTGTGGAAGAGGACACCGATACAGCACGCGTGTAGCGCATAAACACTAGACAAACAATTCAATACCCAACATCAGGTCAACACAACAGAGAAAACACAACAAGCAATTTGTACGGAGAAAGGTCTCATTTAACAGTAACGTGAGAACAGAGTATCAACCACATCAGAGCCCATAATCACAGAGACGAATGCCACATAGAAACAGGCCGCTCAGCCCAACATATTCATACTAACCAAGATGCCCACTTATACTATCCCATTGCTCCAAATCCCTTTTAACATTGCCTATCCACGCACCACTCCAAGTAGCTTTTAAATCTTATCATTGAACCTGCCTCAAATCCCTCTGGCAGCTTATTGCACGTTAAGCACCACCCTCTGTAACAAAATGTTCAAAACTAATTTCTTATGTACGCAGAGAAAGAATCTCAGGGTCGTATGAGGTGACGTGCATGTACTCTGATAATAAATTTTACTTTGAAATGTTTGCCTCCAGGTCCTTTTAAACCTTTTCTCTCACCTCTCGGACAGCCTCCAGTCCACACTAGATACACGTGTCCCCCACTTTACGGATGTTCGCTGTACGCCGCTTCGCTTTTACGAAAGGCCTACGTTAGTAACCTGTTTTAGCATTACAAAGAGGATTTTCGCTTTTACGAAAATTGTTCCCATATAAGTTAATGGTTCTTCGCTTTATGCCATTTCGGCATAAGAAAGGTTTCATAGTAACACTTTACCTTTGTAAAGGGCGGGGGGAACTCCTGTATTAAAGGTTAGCTTTATTTGTCACATCTACGTCGAAACATACAGTGAAATGGGTGCTTTTTGCACCAACAACTAACACAGTCTGACAATGTGCTGGGGCAGCCGGCAAGCGTCACTCTGTATCCTGTGCCAACATAGCACTGGCACAGCCTACCAACCCTCAATCACGTGTCTTTGGAACGTGGGAGGAAGCCGGCGCACTTTACATGGAATCAGTTCCGGCCTGCTCAACCCTCCCCTCAGAACTCAGACCCTCAACTTCTGACAGCATCAACACAGATCTTCTTTGCTCCCTTTCCAGCTTAATGACTGCAAGTCTGCCACCACTGGGCAGTTGACATCCAAAGGGAGACATAAACGGCACCGAGTGATAAACCCCGCCACCTCCCCCAGATATTCTGTAACTGATACCAGAGGGAATTAAATGAGTAACGGGATATGCAGCATGTCAAGACTCATCTCAATACAAACCTGGCTGGTCTGCAACACACATCATTTCTGTGTTCTCCCCCCGACATTCCTGCAACCTTTTTTCCTTCACTATATTCAGCAACATGGCTGTCAGATTACAGACAGAGAACCCCACCTCTGAATGAACAGAATCCACAGCTCATCCCTAAAAAGCCTTTCTTGCATCTCAAGAATTGAATTCTGGCTGTAGACAACCCTTTGCTAAGGGAAAACTTCTCTCTGTATCCAGCCTGCTGTCTTGACAGTCTACGGATTGCAAACTTTGTCTCAGAGACAGATTAATTCAAAACCCTGAAGTAGGTGAAGGGGCAGCTCGCTCTGCGGCTGACTGTCTGAAGTCAGTGCACCGGCCCCCAGTCAGGTCATGAAGCTAGAACACAGAACACTACAGACCCTTCGGCCCATGATATCCTGCCTACTCCAGGTCAATCCAACCGTTTCCTCCCACATAACCTCCAATTTTCTATCATCCACGTGTCTATCTGAGAGTCTCTTAAATGTCCCTAATGTATCTGTCTCCATCACCACCCCAGGCACAGTGGTCCACTCACCCACCACTCTGTGTGAAAACCCAACATCCCACCTATACTTTCCTCCAATCAGCTTAATCAGATGCCCTCTGGTATTGGCCACTGTCACTCCAGGAAAGAGATGCTGTCTGTCCACTCTATGCCTCTTACAACCCTACACACTTCCATCAAGGAATGAATGTACGAGATCCAGCGTCCCCGTCAGCCGGGGTTACTGGACTGACAAGGATAACGAGAAAACGAATTCCTCTCTGCAGGGGGAAACGACACCCACAGCACTGAGCAGCTGGGATAAAGCTGATCCTGCAGTCTGAACACTCCACGTGATCCTCACCAGCATCCATCGTCACATCTACTGGCAACGTTAAACACACACTCAGCTCTCTGGTTGTGTGCTGGGTTCTGGGTAACTGAGCACAGCAGAGCACTCACCAATTCCCCTCCTATCCCCATGACGCCCAGCCCAGTGTGTACCTCCAGCTGCCGACACCCGTATCGATCTGTCTGGTGTTTTTATCCCACATCTGCTGTGACGGCGTGTGACATCGGTTACTCACTTGCCAGACAAGTCCGTTACGTGGACGGAGGTGTCACTGAAGGACGCAAAGATGTGGCAAACTCCGAATACGTCCTCTCCCTCAGCCACCTGTGGTCCCAAACTGATCACCTGCTCTTCCTTCTCCTTTCCTTTTCGGGGAGCCATTCTGAAAGAGAGTAGCACAGTAGCAATGTTAACAAGGCTGTGGAAGAGAACACCGACGCAGAACATTTATTCTTCACACCCAAGGATAGCACATAAGCACTTCGCAAACAATACTTAAGATCAGGTCAACACAAGAGAAAACACAACAAATAATCTGTACACAGATCCCACCGAGAGTAAAGTGGGAACAGAGCATGTACAGAACCACTAGAAGAATCATCAGATACTTCTCGTAGTTACAGAGAGTAATGCTGTACAGAAACAGGCCATTCAGCCCAACACATTCATACTAACCAAGATGCACACCCATGCTAAAACCGAGCACAACAGTTTATGTTGAAGTAGTACATGACGTCGGTGAGGCTGAATTTAGAATATCGTGTGCAGTTCTGGTCACCTGGTGCAGGGAAGGTATCAATAAGACTGAAAGAATGCAGAGAAAACAGACAAGTATGTTGCCAGTACTTGAGGACCTGAGTTATAGGAAAAGATTGAATGGATTAGCACTGTAATCCCTGAAGTGTACCAGACCGAGGGGAAATCTGACAGAAGTATATATGGACATAGATGCAGATTAATTGCTCAGTTGAGTAGATGGCCTGAAAGGCCTGTTCCTATGCTGTAATGTTCTATGACAGCCCAAAGACGTACTGAGAGAAGCCTGGAGTTGTCAGCGTGTTTCAGATGCCAACACAGCTTGCCCATACTTACTAGCCTTAACCTGTACATCCACTGGGATGACGGAGGAAACTGCACCTTTTACAAGGAATCAAGTCCCAGCCCGGCCAACCTTCCCTTATAACTCAGGCTCTCAAGTCCCAGCAACATTCGTGACAATTATGTACCCTCTCCCTCCAGATTAATGACTGCAACTCAGCAGCCACCGGGCCGTTTACGTCAAAAGCTAGATAAACCTCAATCAAGCACGCGAGTGATAGCACCACAAATATTGTATTACGACACCGAAACACCACATTGAAACCTATCGAATTTTGAGAGGATGTGCAGTGGATGCTTCCATTCCTAAAACCAGAGGACACAGCCTCAGAATAGACGAACCTCCATTTTGAACAGACCTGAAGAGGAATTTCTTAGCCACAGAGTGGCGAATCTGTAGAACACATTACCACAGGTGGTAGTGGAGGCGATAAGGCAGAGGTTGATGTATTCCAGGCAAGTCAGCACATGAAGGGACACAGGCAGAAGGCAAGAGATTGGGGCTGAGAAGGAAATGGATCAGCCATTATGAATTGGTACAGCCGACTCAATGAGCCAAATGGCCTAATTTTGTTCCCATCTTATGGTCTGATACTTTCCTCCAAAAGATGTCCAGTCAACAAATACATTAGCCGGCCACTGTCCCCCTTGGAAAGAGGTGCTGGTTGTCCACTCTACAACTCTACCAACCCTATAAACTTCTATCAAGGAATGTACGAGATCCAGCGTCCCTGTCAGCCGGGGTTACTGGACTGACAAGGATAGAAAGAAAACGAGTTCCTCTCTGCAGGGGGAAACGACACCCACAGCACTGAGCAGCTGGGATAAAGCTGATCCTGCAGTCTGAAAACTCCACGTAATCCTCACCAGCATCCATCGTCACATCTCCCGGCAACGTTAAACACTCACACTCGGTTCACAATCTGGTTGCGTGCTGGGTTGTGGGTAACTGAGCACAGCAGAGTATTCACCAATTCCCCTCCTATCCCCTTGATGCCCAGCCCAGTGTGTACCTCCAGCTGCCGACACCCCATGTTCCTGCCTGGTGCTTTTACCCCACTATGGCTGCCGAGCCTGTGTGATTGGTTACTCACTTGTTAGACAGGTCCGTTACGGGGGCAAAGGTGTCGTTGAAAACTTCGAATACATTCTCCCCCTCAGCCACCTGTGGTCATCACCTGCTCTCCATTCTTCTCCTTTCCTTTTCGGGGAGCCATTCTGAAAGAGGGTAGCACAGTAGCAATGTAACAGGGGTTGTGGAAGAGGACACCGATACAGCACGCGTGTAGCGCATAAACACTAGACAAACAATTCAATACCCAACATCAGGTCAACACAACAGAGAAAACACAACAAGCAATTTGTACGGAGAAAGGTCTCATTTAACAGTAACGTGAGAACAGAGTATCAACCACATCAGAGCCCATAATCACAGAGACGAATGCCACACAGAAACAGGCCGCTCAGCCCAACATATTCATACTAACCAAGATGCCCACTTATACTATCCCATTGCTCCAAATCCCTTTTAACATTGCCTATCCATGCACCACTCCAAGTAGCTTTTAAATCTTATCATTGAACCTGCCTCAAATCCCTCTGGCAGCTTATTGCACGTTAAGCACCACCCTCTGTAACAAAATGTTCAAAACTAATTTCTTATGTACGCAGAGAAAGAATCTCAGGGTCGTATGAGGTGACGTGCATGTACTCTGATAATAAATTTTACTTTGAAATGTTTGCCTCCAGGTCCTTTTAAACCTTTTCTCTCACCTCTCGGACAGCCTCCAGTCCACACTAGATACAGGTGTCCCCCACTTTACGGATGTTCGCTGTACGCCGCTTCGCTTTTACGAAAGGCCTACGTTAGTAACCTGTTTTAGCATTACAAAGAGGATTTTCGCTTTTACGAAAATTGTTCCCATATAAGTTAATGGTTCTTCGCTTTACGCCATTTCGGCATAAGAAAGGTTTCATAGTAACACTTTACCTTTGTAAAGGGCGGGGGGAACTCCTGTATTAAAGGTTAGCTTTATTTGTCACATCTACGTCGAAACATACAGTGAAATGGGTGCTTTTTGCACCAACAACTAACACAGTCTGACAATGTGCTGGGGCAGCCGGCAAGCGTCACTCTGTATCCTGTGCCAACATAGCACTGGCACAGCCCACTAACCCTCAATCACGTGTCTTTGGAACGTGGGAGGAAGCCGGCGCACTTTACATGGAATCAGTTCCGGCCTGCTCAACCCTCCCCTCAGAACTCAGACCCTCAACTTCTGACAGCATCAACACAGATCTTCTTTGCTCCCTTTCCAGCTTAATGACTGCAAGTCTGCCACCACTGGGCAGTTGACATCCAAAGGGAGACATAAACGGCACCGAGTGATAAACCCCGCCACCTCCCCCAGATATTCTGTAACTGATACCAGAGGGAATTAAATGAGTAACGGGATATGCAGCATGTCAAGACTCATCTCAATACAAACCTGGCTGGTCTGCAACACACATCATTTCTGTGTTCTCCCCCCGACATTCCTGCAACCTTTTTTCCTTCACTATATTCAGCAACATGGCTGTCAGATTACAGACAGAGAACCCCACCTCTGAATGAACAGAATCCACAGCTCATCCCTAAAAAGCCTTTCTTGCATCTCAAGAATTGAATTCTGGCTGTAGACAACCCTTTGCTAAGGGAAAACTTCTCTCTGTATCCAGCCTGCTGTCTTGACAGTCTACGGATTGCAAACTTTGTCTCAGAGACAGATTAATTCAAAACCCTGAAGTAGGTGAAGGGGCAGCTCGCTCTGCGGCTGACTGTCTGAAGTCAGTGCACCGGCCCCCAGTCAGGTCATGAAGCTAGAACACAGAACACTACAGACCCTTCGGCCCATGATATCCTGCCTACTCCAGGTCAATCCAACCGTTTCCTCCCACATAACCTCCAATTTTCTATCATCCACGTGTCTATCTGAGAGTCTCTTAAATGTCCCTAATGTATCTGTCTCCATCACCACCCCAGGCACAGTGGTCCACTCACCCACCACTCTGTGTGAAAACCCAACATCCCACCTATACTTTCCTCCAATCAGCTTAATCAGATGCCCTCTGGTATTGGCCACTGTCACTCCAGGAAAGAGATGCTGTCTGTCCACTCTATGCCTCTTACAACCCTACACACTTCCATCAAGGAATGAATGTACGAGATCCAGCGTCCCCGTCAGCCGGGGTTACTGGACTGACAAGGATAACGAGAAAACGAATTCCTCTCTGCAGGGGGAAACGACACCCACAGCACTGAGCAGCTGGGATAAAGCTGATCCTGCAGTCTGAACACTCCACGTGATCCTCACCAGCATCCATCGTCACATCTACTGGCAACGTTAAACACACACTCAGCTCTCTGGTTGTGTGCTGGGTTCTGGGTAACTGAGCACAGCAGAGCACTCACCAATTCCCCTCCTATCCCCATGACGCCCAGCCCAGTGTGTACCTCCAGCTGCCGACACCCGTATCGATCTGTCTGGTGTTTTTATCCCACATCTGCTGTGACGGCGTGTGACATCGGTTACTCACTTGCCAGACAAGTCCGTTACGTGGACGGAGGTGTCACTGAAGGACGCAAAGATGTGGCAAACTCCGAATACGTCCTCTCCCTCAGCCACCTGTGGTCCCAAACTGATCACCTGCTCTTCCTTCTCCTTTCCTTTTCGGGGAGCCATTCTGAAAGAGAGTAGCACAGTAGCAATGTTAACAAGGCTGTGGAAGAGAACACCGACGCAGAACATTTATTCTTCACACCCAAGGATAGCACATAAGCACTTCGCAAACAATACTTAAGATCAGGTCAACACAAGAGAAAACACAACAAATAATCTGTACACAGATCCCACCGAGAGTAAAGTGGGAACAGAGCATGTACAGAACCACTAGAAGAATCATCAGATACTTCTCGTAGTTACAGAGAGTAATGCTGTACAGAAACAGGCCATTCAGCCCAACACATTCATACTAACCAAGATGCACACCCATGCTAAAACCGAGCACAACAGTTTATGTTGAAGTAGTACATGACGTCGGTGAGGCTGAATTTAGAATATCGTGTGCAGTTCTGGTCACCTGGTGCAGGGAAGGTATCAATAAGACTGAAAGAATGCAGAGAAAACAGACAAGTATGTTGCCAGTACTTGAGGACCTGAGTTATAGGAAAAGATTGAATGGATTAGCACTGTAATCCCTGAAGTGTACCAGACCGAGGGGAAATCTGACAGAAGTATATATGGACATAGATGCAGATTAATTGCTCAGTTGAGTAGATGGCCTGAAAGGCCTGTTCCTATGCTGTAATGTTCTATGACAGCCCAAAGACGTACTGAGAGAAGCCTGGAGTTGTCAGCGTGTTTCAGATGCCAACACAGCTTGCCCATACTTACTAGCCTTAACCTGTACATCCACTGGGATGACGGAGGAAACTGCACCTTTTACAAGGAATCAAGTCCCAGCCCGGCCAACCTTCCCTTATAACTCAGGCTCTCAAGTCCCAGCAACATTCGTGACAATTATGTACCCTCTCCCTCCAGATTAATGACTGCAACTCAGCAGCCACCGGGCCGTTTACGTCAAAAGCTAGATAAACCTCAATCAAGCACGCGAGTGATAGCACCACAAATATTGTATTACGACACCGAAACACCACATTGAAACCTATCGAATTTTGAGAGGATGTGCAGTGGATGCTTCCATTCCTAAAACCAGAGGACACAGCCTCAGAATAGACGAACCTCCATTTTGAACAGACCTGAAGAGGAATTTCTTAGCCACAGAGTGGCGAATCTGTAGAACACATTACCACAGGTGGTAGTGGAGGCGATAAGGCAGAGGTTGATGTATTCCAGGCAAGTCAGCACATGAAGGGACACAGGCAGAAGGCAAGAGATTGGGGCTGAGAAGGAAATGGATCAGCCATTATGAATTGGTACAGCCGACTCAATGAGCCAAATGGCCTAATTTTGTTCCCATCTTATGGTCTGATACTTTCCTCCAAAAGATGTCCAGTCAACAAATACATTAGCCGGCCACTGTCCCCCTTGGAAAGAGGTGCTGGTTGTCCACTCTACAACTCTACCAACCCTATAAACTTCTATCAAGGAATGTACGAGATCCAGCGTCCCTGTCAGCCGGGGTTACTGGACTGACAAGGATAGAAAGAAAACGAGTTCCTCTCTGCAGGGGGAAACGACACCCACAGCACTGAGCAGCTGGGATAAAGCTGATCCTGCAGTCTGAAAACTCCACGTAATCCTCACCAGCATCCATCGTCACATCTCCCGGCAACGTTAAACACTCACACTCGGTTCACAATCTGGTTGCGTGCTGGGTTGTGGGTAACTGAGCACAGCAGAGTATTCACCAATTCCCCTCCTATCCCCTTGATGCCCAGCCCAGTGTGTACCTCCAGCTGCCGACACCCCATGTTCCTGCCTGGTGCTTTTACCCCACTATGGCTGCCGAGCCTGTGTGATTGGTTACTCACTTGTTAGACAGGTCCGTTACGGGGGCAAAGGTGTCGTTGAAAACTTCGAATACATTCTCCCCCTCAGCCACCTGTGGTCATCACCTGCTCTCCATTCTTCTCCTTTCCTTTTCGGGGAGCCATTCTGAAAGAGGGTAGCACAGTAGCAATGTAACAGGGGTTGTGGAAGAGGACACCGATACAGCACGCGTGTAGCGCATAAACACTAGACAAACAATTCAATACCCAACATCAGGTCAACACAACAGAGAAAACACAACAAGCAATTTGTACGGAGAAAGGTCTCATTTAACAGTAACGTGAGAACAGAGTATCAACCACATCAGAGCCCATAATCACAGAGACGAATGCCACACAGAAACAGGCCGCTCAGCCCAACATATTCATACTAACCAAGATGCCCACTTATACTATCCCATTGCTCCAAATCCCTTTTAACATTGCCTATCCATGCACCACTCCAAGTAGCTTTTAAATCTTATCATTGAACCTGCCTCAAATCCCTCTGGCAGCTTATTGCACGTTAAGCACCACCCTCTGTAACAAAATGTTCAAAACTAATTTCTTATGTACGCAGAGAAAGAATCTCAGGGTCGTATGAGGTGACGTGCATGTACTCTGATAATAAATTTTACTTTGAAATGTTTGCCTCCAGGTCCTTTTAAACCTTTTCTCTCACCTCTCGGACAGCCTCCAGTCCACACTAGATACAGGTGTCCCCCACTTTACGGATGTTCGCTGTACGCCGCTTCGCTTTTACGAAAGGCCTACGTTAGTAACCTGTTTTAGCATTACAAAGAGGATTTTCGCTTTTACGAAAATTGTTCCCATATAAGTTAATGGTTCTTCGCTTTACGCCATTTCGGCATAAGAAAGGTTTCATAGTAACACTTTACCTTTGTAAAGGGCGGGGGGAACTCCTGTATTAAAGGTTAGCTTTATTTGTCACATCTACGTCGAAACATACAGTGAAATGGGTGCTTTTTGCACCAACAACTAACACAGTCTGACAATGTGCTGGGGCAGCCGGCAAGCGTCACTCTGTATCCTGTGCCAACATAGCACTGGCACAGCCCACTAACCCTCAATCACGTGTCTTTGGAACGTGGGAGGAAGCCGGCGCACTTTACATGGAATCAGTTCCGGCCTGCTCAACCCTCCCCTCAGAACTCAGACCCTCAACTTCTGACAGCATCAACACAGATCTTCTTTGCTCCCTTTCCAGCTTAATGACTGCAAGTCTGCCACCACTGGGCAGTTGACATCCAAAGGGAGACATAAACGGCACCGAGTGATAAACCCCGCCACCTCCCCCAGATATTCTGTAACTGATACCAGAGGGAATTAAATGAGTAACGGGATATGCAGCATGTCAAGACTCATCTCAATACAAACCTGGCTGGTCTGCAACACACATCATTTCTGTGTTCTCCCCCCGACATTCCTGCAACCTTTTTTCCTTCACTATATTCAGCAACATGGCTGTCAGATTACAGACAGAGAACCCCACCTCTGAATGAACAGAATCCACAGCTCATCCCTAAAAAGCCTTTCTTGCATCTCAAGAATTGAATTCTGGCTGTAGACAACCCTTTGCTAAGGGAAAACTTCTCTCTGTATCCAGCCTGCTGTCTTGACAGTCTACGGATTGCAAACTTTGTCTCAGAGACAGATTAATTCAAAACCCTGAAGTAGGTGAAGGGGCAGCTCGCTCTGCGGCTGACTGTCTGAAGTCAGTGCACCGGCCCCCAGTCAGGTCATGAAGCTAGAACACAGAACACTACAGACCCTTCGGCCCATGATATCCTGCCTACTCCAGGTCAATCCAACCGTTTCCTCCCACATAACCTCCAATTTTCTATCATCCACGTGTCTATCTGAGAGTCTCTTAAATGTCCCTAATGTATCTGTCTCCATCACCACCCCAGGCACAGTGGTCCACTCACCCACCACTCTGTGTGAAAACCCAACATCCCACCTATACTTTCCTCCAATCAGCTTAATCAGATGCCCTCTGGTATTGGCCACTGTCACTCCAGGAAAGAGATGCTGTCTGTCCACTCTATGCCTCTTACAACCCTACACACTTCCATCAAGGAATGAATGTACGAGATCCAGCGTCCCCGTCAGCCGGGGTTACTGGACTGACAAGGATAACGAGAAAACGAATTCCTCTCTGCAGGGGGAAACGACACCCACAGCACTGAGCAGCTGGGATAAAGCTGATCCTGCAGTCTGAACACTCCACGTGATCCTCACCAGCATCCATCGTCACATCTACTGGCAACGTTAAACACACACTCAGCTCTCTGGTTGTGTGCTGGGTTCTGGGTAACTGAGCACAGCAGAGCACTCACCAATTCCCCTCCTATCCCCATGACGCCCAGCCCAGTGTGTACCTCCAGCTGCCGACACCCGTATCGATCTGTCTGGTGTTTTTATCCCACATCTGCTGTGACGGCGTGTGACATCGGTTACTCACTTGCCAGACAAGTCCGTTACGTGGACGGAGGTGTCACTGAAGGACGCAAAGATGTGGCAAACTCCGAATACGTCCTCTCCCTCAGCCACCTGTGGTCCCAAACTGATCACCTGCTCTTCCTTCTCCTTTCCTTTTCGGGGAGCCATTCTGAAAGAGAGTAGCACAGTAGCAATGTTAACAAGGCTGTGGAAGAGAACACCGACGCAGAACATTTATTCTTCACACCCAAGGATAGCACATAAGCACTTCGCAAACAATACTTAAGATCAGGTCAACACAAGAGAAAACACAACAAATAATCTGTACACAGATCCCACCGAGAGTAAAGTGGGAACAGAGCATGTACAGAACCACTAGAAGAATCATCAGATACTTCTCGTAGTTACAGAGAGTAATGCTGTACAGAAACAGGCCATTCAGCCCAACACATTCATACTAACCAAGATGCACACCCATGCTAAAACCGAGCACAACAGTTTATGTTGAAGTAGTACATGACGTCGGTGAGGCTGAATTTAGAATATCGTGTGCAGTTCTGGTCACCTGGTGCAGGGAAGGTATCAATAAGACTGAAAGAATGCAGAGAAAACAGACAAGTATGTTGCCAGTACTTGAGGACCTGAGTTATAGGAAAAGATTGAATGGATTAGCACTGTAATCCCTGAAGTGTACCAGACCGAGGGGAAATCTGACAGAAGTATATATGGACATAGATGCAGATTAATTGCTCAGTTGAGTAGATGGCCTGAAAGGCCTGTTCCTATGCTGTAATGTTCTATGACAGCCCAAAGACGTACTGAGAGAAGCCTGGAGTTGTCAGCGTGTTTCAGATGCCAACACAGCTTGCCCATACTTACTAGCCTTAACCTGTACATCCACTGGGATGACGGAGGAAACTGCACCTTTTACAAGGAATCAAGTCCCAGCCCGGCCAACCTTCCCTTATAACTCAGGCTCTCAAGTCCCAGCAACATTCGTGACAATTATGTACCCTCTCCCTCCAGATTAATGACTGCAACTCAGCAGCCACCGGGCCGTTTACGTCAAAAGCTAGATAAACCTCAATCAAGCACGCGAGTGATAGCACCACAAATATTGTATTACGACACCGAAACACCACATTGAAACCTATCGAATTTTGAGAGGATGTGCAGTGGATGCTTCCATTCCTAAAACCAGAGGACACAGCCTCAGAATAGACGAACCTCCATTTTGAACAGACCTGAAGAGGAATTTCTTAGCCACAGAGTGGCGAATCTGTAGAACACATTACCACAGGTGGTAGTGGAGGCGATAAGGCAGAGGTTGATGTATTCCAGGCAAGTCAGCACATGAAGGGACACAGGCAGAAGGCAAGAGATTGGGGCTGAGAAGGAAATGGATCAGCCATTATGAATTGGTACAGCCGACTCAATGAGCCAAATGGCCTAATTTTGTTCCCATCTTATGGTCTGATACTTTCCTCCAAAAGATGTCCAGTCAACAAATACATTAGCCGGCCACTGTCCCCCTTGGAAAGAGGTGCTGGTTGTCCACTCTACAACTCTACCAACCCTATAAACTTCTATCAAGGAATGTACGAGATCCAGCGTCCCTGTCAGCCGGGGTTACTGGACTGACAAGGATAGAAAGAAAACGAGTTCCTCTCTGCAGGGGGAAACGACACCCACAGCACTGAGCAGCTGGGATAAAGCTGATCCTGCAGTCTGAAAACTCCACGTAATCCTCACCAGCATCCATCGTCACATCTCCCGGCAACGTTAAACACTCACACTCGGTTCACAATCTGGTTGCGTGCTGGGTTGTGGGTAACTGAGCACAGCAGAGTATTCACCAATTCCCCTCCTATCCCCTTGATGCCCAGCCCAGTGTGTACCTCCAGCTGCCGACACCCCATGTTCCTGCCTGGTGCTTTTACCCCACTATGGCTGCCGAGCCTGTGTGATTGGTTACTCACTTGTTAGACAGGTCCGTTACGGGGGCAAAGGTGTCGTTGAAAACTTCGAATACATTCTCCCCCTCAGCCACCTGTGGTCATCACCTGCTCTCCATTCTTCTCCTTTCCTTTTCGGGGAGCCATTCTGAAAGAGGGTAGCACAGTAGCAATGTAACAGGGGTTGTGGAAGAGGACACCGATACAGCACGCGTGTAGCGCATAAACACTAGACAAACAATTCAATACCCAACATCAGGTCAACACAACAGAGAAAACACAACAAGCAATTTGTACGGAGAAAGGTCTCATTTAACAGTAACGTGAGAACAGAGTATCAACCACATCAGAGCCCATAATCACAGAGACGAATGCCACACAGAAACAGGCCGCTCAGCCCAACATATTCATACTAACCAAGATGCCCACTTATACTATCCCATTGCTCCAAATCCCTTTTAACATTGCCTATCCATGCACCACTCCAAGTAGCTTTTAAATCTTATCATTGAACCTGCCTCAAATCCCTCTGGCAGCTTATTGCACGTTAAGCACCACCCTCTGTAACAAAATGTTCAAAACTAATTTCTTATGTACGCAGAGAAAGAATCTCAGGGTCGTATGAGGTGACGTGCATGTACTCTGATAATAAATTTTACTTTGAAATGTTTGCCTCCAGGTCCTTTTAAACCTTTTCTCTCACCTCTCGGACAGCCTCCAGTCCACACTAGATACAGGTGTCCCCCACTTTACGGATGTTCGCTGTACGCCGCTTCGCTTTTACGAAAGGCCTACGTTAGTAACCTGTTTTAGCATTACAAAGAGGATTTTCGCTTTTACGAAAATTGTTCCCATATAAGTTAATGGTTCTTCGCTTTACGCCATTTCGGCATAAGAAAGGTTTCATAGTAACACTTTACCTTTGTAAAGGGCGGGGGGAACTCCTGTATTAAAGGTTAGCTTTATTTGTCACATCTACGTCGAAACATACAGTGAAATGGGTGCTTTTTGCACCAACAACTAACACAGTCTGACAATGTGCTGGGGCAGCCGGCAAGCGTCACTCTGTATCCTGTGCCAACATAGCACTGGCACAGCCCACTAACCCTCAATCACGTGTCTTTGGAACGTGGGAGGAAGCCGGCGCACTTTACATGGAATCAGTTCCGGCCTGCTCAACCCTCCCCTCAGAACTCAGACCCTCAACTTCTGACAGCATCAACACAGATCTTCTTTGCTCCCTTTCCAGCTTAATGACTGCAAGTCTGCCACCACTGGGCAGTTGACATCCAAAGGGAGACATAAACGGCACCGAGTGATAAACCCCGCCACCTCCCCCAGATATTCTGTAACTGATACCAGAGGGAATTAAATGAGTAACGGGATATGCAGCATGTCAAGACTCATCTCAATACAAACCTGGCTGGTCTGCAACACACATCATTTCTGTGTTCTCCCCCCGACATTCCTGCAACCTTTTTTCCTTCACTATATTCAGCAACATGGCTGTCAGATTACAGACAGAGAACCCCACCTCTGAATGAACAGAATCCACAGCTCATCCCTAAAAAGCCTTTCTTGCATCTCAAGAATTGAATTCTGGCTGTAGACAACCCTTTGCTAAGGGAAAACTTCTCTCTGTATCCAGCCTGCTGTCTTGACAGTCTACGGATTGCAAACTTTGTCTCAGAGACAGATTAATTCAAAACCCTGAAGTAGGTGAAGGGGCAGCTCGCTCTGCGGCTGACTGTCTGAAGTCAGTGCACCGGCCCCCAGTCAGGTCATGAAGCTAGAACACAGAACACTACAGACCCTTCGGCCCATGATATCCTGCCTACTCCAGGTCAATCCAACCGTTTCCTCCCACATAACCTCCAATTTTCTATCATCCACGTGTCTATCTGAGAGTCTCTTAAATGTCCCTAATGTATCTGTCTCCATCACCACCCCAGGCACAGTGGTCCACTCACCCACCACTCTGTGTGAAAACCCAACATCCCACCTATACTTTCCTCCAATCAGCTTAATCAGATGCCCTCTGGTATTGGCCACTGTCACTCCAGGAAAGAGATGCTGTCTGTCCACTCTATGCCTCTTACAACCCTACACACTTCCATCAAGGAATGAATGTACGAGATCCAGCGTCCCCGTCAGCCGGGGTTACTGGACTGACAAGGATAACGAGAAAACGAATTCCTCTCTGCAGGGGGAAACGACACCCACAGCACTGAGCAGCTGGGATAAAGCTGATCCTGCAGTCTGAACACTCCACGTGATCCTCACCAGCATCCATCGTCACATCTACTGGCAACGTTAAACACACACTCAGCTCTCTGGTTGTGTGCTGGGTTCTGGGTAACTGAGCACAGCAGAGCACTCACCAATTCCCCTCCTATCCCCATGACGCCCAGCCCAGTGTGTACCTCCAGCTGCCGACACCCGTATCGATCTGTCTGGTGTTTTTATCCCACATCTGCTGTGACGGCGTGTGACATCGGTTACTCACTTGCCAGACAAGTCCGTTACGTGGACGGAGGTGTCACTGAAGGACGCAAAGATGTGGCAAACTCCGAATACGTCCTCTCCCTCAGCCACCTGTGGTCCCAAACTGATCACCTGCTCTTCCTTCTCCTTTCCTTTTCGGGGAGCCATTCTGAAAGAGAGTAGCACAGTAGCAATGTTAACAAGGCTGTGGAAGAGAACACCGACGCAGAACATTTATTCTTCACACCCAAGGATAGCACATAAGCACTTCGCAAACAATACTTAAGATCAGGTCAACACAAGAGAAAACACAACAAATAATCTGTACACAGATCCCACCGAGAGTAAAGTGGGAACAGAGCATGTACAGAACCACTAGAAGAATCATCAGATACTTCTCGTAGTTACAGAGAGTAATGCTGTACAGAAACAGGCCATTCAGCCCAACACATTCATACTAACCAAGATGCACACCCATGCTAAAACCGAGCACAACAGTTTATGTTGAAGTAGTACATGACGTCGGTGAGGCTGAATTTAGAATATCGTGTGCAGTTCTGGTCACCTGGTGCAGGGAAGGTATCAATAAGACTGAAAGAATGCAGAGAAAACAGACAAGTATGTTGCCAGTACTTGAGGACCTGAGTTATAGGAAAAGATTGAATGGATTAGCACTGTAATCCCTGAAGTGTACCAGACCGAGGGGAAATCTGACAGAAGTATATATGGACATAGATGCAGATTAATTGCTCAGTTGAGTAGATGGCCTGAAAGGCCTGTTCCTATGCTGTAATGTTCTATGACAGCCCAAAGACGTACTGAGAGAAGCCTGGAGTTGTCAGCGTGTTTCAGATGCCAACACAGCTTGCCCATACTTACTAGCCTTAACCTGTACATCCACTGGGATGACGGAGGAAACTGCACCTTTTACAAGGAATCAAGTCCCAGCCCGGCCAACCTTCCCTTATAACTCAGGCTCTCAAGTCCCAGCAACATTCGTGACAATTATGTACCCTCTCCCTCCAGATTAATGACTGCAACTCAGCAGCCACCGGGCCGTTTACGTCAAAAGCTAGATAAACCTCAATCAAGCACGCGAGTGATAGCACCACAAATATTGTATTACGACACCGAAACACCACATTGAAACCTATCGAATTTTGAGAGGATGTGCAGTGGATGCTTCCATTCCTAAAACCAGAGGACACAGCCTCAGAATAGACGAACCTCCATTTTGAACAGACCTGAAGAGGAATTTCTTAGCCACAGAGTGGCGAATCTGTAGAACACATTACCACAGGTGGTAGTGGAGGCGATAAGGCAGAGGTTGATGTATTCCAGGCAAGTCAGCACATGAAGGGACACAGGCAGAAGGCAAGAGATTGGGGCTGAGAAGGAAATGGATCAGCCATTATGAATTGGTACAGCCGACTCAATGAGCCAAATGGCCTAATTTTGTTCCCATCTTATGGTCTGATACTTTCCTCCAAAAGATGTCCAGTCAACAAATACATTAGCCGGCCACTGTCCCCCTTGGAAAGAGGTGCTGGTTGTCCACTCTACAACTCTACCAACCCTATAAACTTCTATCAAGGAATGTACGAGATCCAGCGTCCCTGTCAGCCGGGGTTACTGGACTGACAAGGATAGAAAGAAAACGAGTTCCTCTCTGCAGGGGGAAACGACACCCACAGCACTGAGCAGCTGGGATAAAGCTGATCCTGCAGTCTGAAAACTCCACGTAATCCTCACCAGCATCCATCGTCACATCTCCCGGCAACGTTAAACACTCACACTCGGTTCACAATCTGGTTGCGTGCTGGGTTGTGGGTAACTGAGCACAGCAGAGTATTCACCAATTCCCCTCCTATCCCCTTGATGCCCAGCCCAGTGTGTACCTCCAGCTGCCGACACCCCATGTTCCTGCCTGGTGCTTTTACCCCACTATGGCTGCCGAGCCTGTGTGATTGGTTACTCACTTGTTAGACAGGTCCGTTACGGGGGCAAAGGTGTCGTTGAAAACTTCGAATACATTCTCCCCCTCAGCCACCTGTGGTCATCACCTGCTCTCCATTCTTCTCCTTTCCTTTTCGGGGAGCCATTCTGAAAGAGGGTAGCACAGTAGCAATGTAACAGGGGTTGTGGAAGAGGACACCGATACAGCACGCGTGTAGCGCATAAACACTAGACAAACAATTCAATACCCAACATCAGGTCAACACAACAGAGAAAACACAACAAGCAATTTGTACGGAGAAAGGTCTCATTTAACAGTAACGTGAGAACAGAGTATCAACCACATCAGAGCCCATAATCACAGAGACGAATGCCACACAGAAACAGGCCGCTCAGCCCAACATATTCATACTAACCAAGATGCCCACTTATACTATCCCATTGCTCCAAATCCCTTTTAACATTGCCTATCCATGCACCACTCCAAGTAGCTTTTAAATCTTATCATTGAACCTGCCTCAAATCCCTCTGGCAGCTTATTGCACGTTAAGCACCACCCTCTGTAACAAAATGTTCAAAACTAATTTCTTATGTACGCAGAGAAAGAATCTCAGGGTCGTATGAGGTGACGTGCATGTACTCTGATAATAAATTTTACTTTGAAATGTTTGCCTCCAGGTCCTTTTAAACCTTTTCTCTCACCTCTCGGACAGCCTCCAGTCCACACTAGATACAGGTGTCCCCCACTTTACGGATGTTCGCTGTACGCCGCTTCGCTTTTACGAAAGGCCTACGTTAGTAACCTGTTTTAGCATTACAAAGAGGATTTTCGCTTTTACGAAAATTGTTCCCATATAAGTTAATGGTTCTTCGCTTTACGCCATTTCGGCATAAGAAAGGTTTCATAGTAACACTTTACCTTTGTAAAGGGCGGGGGGAACTCCTGTATTAAAGGTTAGCTTTATTTGTCACATCTACGTCGAAACATACAGTGAAATGGGTGCTTTTTGCACCAACAACTAACACAGTCTGACAATGTGCTGGGGCAGCCGGCAAGCGTCACTCTGTATCCTGTGCCAACATAGCACTGGCACAGCCCACTAACCCTCAATCACGTGTCTTTGGAACGTGGGAGGAAGCCGGCGCA